>NC_031773.1:32981465-33128484 GCF_001522545.3 Parus major | reverse complement strand
TCGGGGTAACGCCGCCACTCTGCCCGAGCTCCTGTGCGCTCCAGGTGCGAGCTGCGGCTCGAAGGTGCGCCAAAGGCACGATGTGGTTGCCTAAAGTTAATTAAGAAGGTAAAGAGCTGGAAAAGTAAATGCCGGTGCGGTATTTCTTGCATTTCTCAAAGGATGTTGAGATCCGGCGGTGAAGGGTGTTCCAGAGATGCCGCATGCTGCGGGTGTTACGTGGATCGTTATGCCTTTGGATGTGAACGGTCTATCATTGGTTTTACCCGTACAAAGCAGGGTTCCCAATGCCTGCAAATAATTACGGTCCTAGCTTTTCTGTTACTTTCGTCCTAAAATATGTAAATCAATTTTTTTCCACCCTCTGAATGTTACTCATATTTTCCAGTTACAAAGGGTTTAGCTGATAAAGATTAAAAATAAATGAGCGTTTATGTTCCTAGGAAACACTTAGTAAGCAAATAGTTAACGTGGTGCTTTAAGATAAAAACTTGTGCTCTGAGGAAGTCTACGGCACTTCCACACTTACACAAGAGTGTATAAAACTGACAGGAAGTTGCAGTGAGGCTTCTGGCAAGGAGAGTGGGTGTGGAGGAAGCAGAGGCTTTTCTGTTTGTAGGACAGATAGAAAAGGCAGACCATATGACTTCAAGCGAATCTGTGGAAAGATGCTAAAGCTCAAAGCAGGGTCAAAGGATGACCAGTGAAACGAACTGTCCTTGGTAGGGAACACTTCATCGAGATACAGGGCATCCAAAAGGTGATGCACTTTAGAAAACATTTTTCTTTTACACTTGCTCCCAAATCCTGAACATCATAAAATCTCTTCCAAGTCCAATCTCTTGGTGTTTTACAGCTTAAACCCTTGTGCAATCCCTGTAAATGATAATGAGTCCCTGTAAATGACGGATAATGCAAGAGAGCTCTGGTTGTGAGAAATCAAGTCCTTTCTCAGCAAGGCATCCTATGCAGGACAAAAATCATTAATGAGACGAATAGGTGAAATACATCCTTTCAAGTGAAAATCAGAAGAGCATTTCATGCAGTTATTAGCTGTGTAGCATATTAGCTCACCAGACAGAAAAGTACTTGTCTTCTTATTTTTTTCTGTCACTAGATATTATTATCAGCTCTCAAAAATATTCGGACGAAAAGAACAAAGATATATATCCTCAGCCTTCACAACTTTCTTCAGTGAACTAGGTTAATCACAAACAACTTGCAGCATTCCAGGAACAGATATATGTCATTAATGTAATAGTATTTTATGGTGTGCCTTTCATTGTTCTGTGTTTTATAGGCTCTGGGGCAAATCCTGTTCTTCGCTATACAATAGGAAAAGAAGAAAGCGGCCTTTGGGTGTCTTGAGTAAATCTCTGTGAGCAGATCCTGGTGTTTTGAGTTTCATATAGGGGTATCTGGAACTTAGTATTTTCAAAAAGGGTATATATACTTATACAAACATACGGTTTGCTTAATAAAGACATGTTTGGAGATTGATCACTGTAACCAGAAGAAATAGGCAATTAAGATTCATTCTAAGCAAGAGACCGAATGTTCCCTCTACCCAACTGTCTCAGCCACATAGTTTGAAGGTAAATTGGGCCTTTAGTTTTGGATTTTCCTATGAATCATTTAGCTAATCCTCAGCACAATTCTTAAACCAGCTTTACTCATATCGGTGTGGCAGGCAAATAGCAATCGGTGTGCTTGTTAAGCATACTCACCCAGTACTTCACAGCGCTTGTTCTCCTCAGCTTGCTCAGAGTTTCCTATGTGCCTAATCACTGATGGTCACTCAGGCAGCTGAACAAGTGCTGACATTTCACTATGATGGAGCAGCTCCTCAGAGAACCAGGAATCTGGGTGAAATGAGGGGGATATGGCTGCAGCGTTGTTGTGTTCAGTAGGAACAACACAGATACATGCTTTAGTGGGCCTGCCTGTGCCCAGCACTGATCTGGAATTTTTATAAGAAGGTCAAACTGTTTACTGAACAAAAAGCACTAGAGACCTGCTTATGCACATAAATCTTAACATCAAATAGATTTTTCTAAAGCACTGTAGCACTTGTCCTTCGTGCTGTATTCTGTGTCTCCCAATTTACCAATTGCCTGTATGTACTTCAAAACCCTTTTATTTCAATGATCAGTGCTTAGCTAGAGGTAGTCCAGTCTGGTCATCACTAATACAGTGAGCCATATGATAATGTCATGGCTGTTGTGGCAAACAAGAGAACATAGTAGATCCCCTCTGATGGAAGATGAGGAGGAAAGTACTGAGAAATCTTGTTAAAGTTCAGTGGAATTACTGGGGGAGTAAGGTGGGGGTTGATGATTATTGGGTGAAAACAAAGTAATATTTTTTAAATGATTCTTTAATAAAAGCTTGGCAGGGCAGCTTTTGGTCACCTCCATGTAATTTTCCTAACTTTGCCTGCATTGTTTTCACTGGGACTGCATGGGTGTTGGAGTGAACAATGTGGCACTACGTGTATTGCAGTTTCATTGCTGCTGTAACACAGCCATCTCTGGGACAGAATGCAGAGCTGGCTTGAGCCAGCAAACTCTAAAGTTAAATGGGTATGTGGTGCCAGGGAATACAGTGCTGGCTGCATGCCAGCTAGCTGTGAGCTTTTCTAGAAATTTGTCCTGAAGGGAAAAGAAGCACCATTTGGTAAATCCTAAGAGGATACTTTGATTTGAGTGGGAGCTAATTTCTCATCTTTTAAGGTGAATGGACTGAAAGGGATCAATTCTTAGCTCTACAACTCGGCTGTTCCACCAAGAGAATGGTTACTAGATCAGAATTTGCTCTGGATCATGAGAGCAATAAAGAGAAAACCTCTTCAACACTAAAGAAAAGTAACATATTTTTGAGACATAGGTATGTGAGATTTTTTTTTTTTTTTTTCAAATTCTGTATCCTTCAACATGATTTTCATTTGTTATTTCTCCATACTCAGAAGATTTAGTCACACAGAGTGGGAATACCTGTCTGTCTGGATAGAACCTTGAGATGTGTCTTTCCCTCCAGACTCAATGCAATTTCTCTGTGTCTTCATATCTGTTGATACAGCTTCAGCCTGAGGTTTTTCACCTGATAATTATCAGTTCTACTTGTTCATCATCTTCCCTTCAGACACAGCTTCCATTATGCAGTTCTGCTTCTTAATGTCTCTTCATTGCATCTTCTTGATGTATTGCTGTTTGCTGGTCAAAGTTATTTAAACATTGGTTTAATCACAAGCTTGGCTGAAACTTAATATGAAGAATTTTTTTCTCAACTTTTTTTTTCACTTCCCATACGTTTACTTCATTGTTGAGGAAAATTCTGTTACTTTGCTCCTCCTCCTCCAACCTATCTTGAGTTAATGCTTTTTCTTATCTCTTAGTGATGCTCCATGACTCTTCAATTTATCTGCCAAAATCTCTTACTGAACTAACCCTTTTCCTTATCCTTGGCCAAAATCCTATTATTTGTTCACACAATGTGGTCCTCCCTTTATCCCGTGATTTGTCTCCTTCCCTGCCCTGTGATAACTGCTTTGAGGAGCAAAATTTGCCTTTGTTTTTTTTAGCTGGAGAAGAACAGGGAATGGACACTACTGCAATTTAAATTGTAAATGTCAGCATTTATTTACAGGGGCGTAATTTTTTAATGTATTTTCTTCTGTCTTTGAGAGACTACTTTTATATCACTGCAGTTACTTCAGATAAAGCAAGAAATAGCTGTTTCACAACATAGCTGTTGTGAAAACACAGTACTTTGAATTGCAGAGGGATTCAAGGAAATGTCCCATCCTGAGCTCTGGAATTTAAGCTCTTAAAAATAAGGATTCATTTGGTAAAAGGAAAAGCCTACTTTATTTTATCCTCTGTGTAAAAGATCTTTCAAATTGCTTTGGATGACCAGCTCATCAGATAAGAAACAAGATTGTCACAGCAACATAAGTGACTTGAAAGTGTAAATGGAGAATAATGTATCTACTTGAAACTAGAGAAGGAATGTAATTACCTGGAGGAAAATCTGTCCAGGATATAGGTGACTATTTCTCTCTCAAAAAACCTGAAAGTCACACACATATTTTCACAGTTTCAAAGCTTCAGAAGTTTTACTTCCCGGCTTTTCCAGGAGAACACTTCTAGCAGTGCGTGATGGGGAAAGGAGGTTACAACTTTCTGAGTCACCAGCTGCTGTGATACCTGGATAGTTCTTCAAAGTCTTCCATAAAAGGGCTGGGTGCAATGGCAGTTAACTGATGATGATGATGACTGATCACAATGTGTCAGTATAAAGTTGTAAACTAACAGTTTCCTCATTTAAACCCCCTCACTATTCCCAAGAATGTTCTTCTTCACCCTGTTACCACTCATTTTAAGAATAATGCATGGAGTAAAATAGAGCAGCCTGATCAAAGATAGTACTGGGTCCATAGTGGTAGTGCTATCATGTAAAGGGAAGTGGATACTTTTCACTTTGCTTTATGAGAACATGAAAGTACAGAATTTTCACTTGGTAGAAATGTGTTTATAATTATAACTGAATGTCAGTAACAATATTTTAATTACCCTTCTTTTGTTCTTTGTTTTTGTTTTTTTTCCCTTTTTCATGGCTACATGTTTTTAGCATACTCATTTATATCCAGATTTTGACTGCTGGAGACGGAAGAAAGGTTCCTGTTGATTTTAATGAGCTTTATACCAGGCCCTTGAGGGATGTGCAACATTTAGTAATACTTGCATTTAAAATATATATTCACTTCTGGTTCATGTCAATATTAAGACAGGAACAAATATATTTAACAATGACAGGACTAAAAATACTCAGTGTTTTTGTCCTGCTTTTCCTAGCAGCTGAATTATATCCCAGTTAATACAGCAATTTACACTGACATATAGATGTGGAAGTGACTTTTCATTCCTTCTTTTTTGTTTCTGTCCACTTCAGAATCAAGCCTTAATTAACACAATGGGCCAAAAGCATTAATGGGAAAATAATTATTTACATTATTAGTTCATTAGTTTTGGTACTCAGTTTGGTTAGAAAAACAAAATGTACCACACAGAAAGGAGATTTTATTTCATAACTTTGCTAAATAATTTTTCTCTTAGCTTTCTCTGTACATGTGGCCTTGTTCTGCCATATCTTTCCTGGCTTGTTGCTAGAAGTACAATCATGAGTGAGGTCTTAATGACTATAGGTAAAGTCTACACCAAGGCGTAAACATATTCCTTGCCTTTTAAAGTTAGCCAAAAAGTAGGTTAATTTTTTTTTTCCAAATGAATGCATTGTGGGTTTTTTTAGCTGATAAAAATTTCTTTGTTTTGCTTCTTTCTTAAAAAGTCCATAAATTGCAAACCTCTGAAATAGTAAAGTGTTTACCACTAATCCAACAGTACATGTTATAGTTAGAAGAAAATATCTTAGTGAAATTTTGTATCCTCTAAATAACCAGTGTAAAATCAGAAAAATGTTGATTTTGAGTAAGTCCGTATATTCAGACCATCTCCAGGTAAGATGTTACATCTGGCACAGGCCATGGTTCACAGTCTGACCTGAAAAAGTTGGGATGTTTTTTCATATGTGATAATGGCATCAGACCTGTGCAGAGATGCGGTGATGCCCCACTCTGCCTCCCCTCTCTCGCTCCCTCTCATCGTGCTCTGCCACTTGTGTGCTTCACTTTAGCTCAGCTTGCAGGGTGCTTTATCAGGCCTATATAACCTGTTTTCCCCTTCCTGCTTTAGAAGAACTTGGGGATCAAATCCCTTCTTGTTCCTTAACTGTCCTGATAGTCTCTACAGAGGATCTGTGCAATACATTTATTTTATAAATACTTTCATTTTACTTCTGCTGTACTATGCAGTTCTGTTGAACTTCAAATTGAAGATTTCATAATATCCTATTCACATGAGATATCTTTGTTATTATATTCACTTTTTATCAATAAAAACATGCATTTGAAATAAAATTTTGTCCTCTCCCTTTCTTAGAAATTCAGGAGTCCCAAGAGTTTTAATTGCCTCTGCACTACACAGAATCTTTGGTTTCAACCTCAAGCAACATAAAGTTTGAACTCCAGACAGGATTTTTACGTTCAGAGAAGGCTGGTGAAGAGGAGGCCTGTGAATCACTACCAGAGACAGGGACAGAATGGAAGCTGTAGCCCTGGTGTTGCATTTCCTTCCATGAAAATGATCCTCCTGTTGCCCTGGTGCTGTGTTTCACATGCTAAGGTGATACTCCATGGGCTGTGCTAGTTGTGCAGCCTGTTTGTGTGCCCCATGTGGCATTTCCAAATTCAATTCAAATTAAAGAAGACACGGGGCCATGATTTTAATGATGTGTCATAAAATAAAGCTTCTAATTTGTTTTGATAGTGTTGCCACCTGAACTGTTATTTTTCCTCCCTGCTTTTACTAAATTTTGATGTTTTCTACATTTTTCCTTTCCATTCTTCCTTAAAAAAAAATCATCAAATTATGAATTTCATACCCCGTGAGGCCACAATGAATTCAAGTAATGGGTTTCATGCTGTCTTTCTCTAACTCCTATAATTGTGTCTATCCTTTATTCTACATATTCCCATTATTTTATAAAATAGCAAGTTTTTCTTTCCCCCTTCTTCTCTTTATCTTTTATCTTGTCTCCCTTTTTGCTTTAACACAGTAGTTTAAAGACTTCAAGTTTGTTCTAGGGTGGAGTTGTGTGATATAATCAACTTCAAAATGGTATTTAAGTTCCCTTTCATCCACTACAATACTGAAATTTTTGCTCAGAGATCAGCATTTACTCTTACTGTATTTTTTAATGCTCCTTCAGTGTTATAAAGAGAGAACTGTAGCTTTTTTTGCCTGAAAACAATCTTAGATTAGTACCTTGTTATTTAACAATTCTGGCACATAACAGTAGATTCAGAGAAGGAGCAGTGCCTTGTAGATAATAGTCATTTTATAACCAGTCCTTGCAAATAGCTTTTTATCATTTAAGTGATTTTTATTTTTTCTGTCTCTGGCGTTCAGTAATGGAGGAAAAGTCCTCAGGGGGTAATCCTTCCATTAATAGAAGAAATTCTGAGGTGCTTCAGGCTTTTCCAAGTTAGCCCATTTCCTACTCTCCCTGTATCTGTGCTGTTCTAGCTGTAACATTGTATTTTAGTTCCCAGAAACATTCTGTGCATGGTTTAGGCTGTTCATGAAGGCACACGGAATCCATAAAGTGAACACAACTACTCACAGTACTTAAGGTACAGAGAACACTGATTGTCAACAAGTCACAGGGCCAGAAATTCTCAGAATTTTCCATACACAGGATTTTTGCTCATCTAGCCAAAGCGTGATTAGATGGCTCTCTCTGATGATGATGTAGGGAGGGCAATCAGTCATGACTCCTTGCCACATATGTGACACCCATGATAAAAAGCTGAGTGTCTATTTGTCCAAGTTACTCTCTGGATATACATTTTTTAATGCTTTATAATAAGCTACCTGTGCACAACAGAGTCATGAACCATTCTGTCACATCTATGCCTGTCAGCTTGTTCCAGCTTGTTCCAGATTTGCTAGTATATGTCCAAGGCAGCTTAGTCCATAATTAGGAATCATAAACACAACTAATAAACCTCATACCTATTTTCTTTCAGAAAATCAATGGCAAAAAGCTTGCCAGCTGAACCTATATAGAAGCTGCAATTTCCCTAAAAGACAATTAAAAACATATGTGCTCGGTGTCCTGTGGTATGGTACCAGTTTCACATAAAACAGGTCCCATGTAGTAACGTGGAATTTGTAAGATGGACATATGAACCTTAGTTCTGCCCTCCATATAAGCAGCAGCATGATATGTAAGCAAATCACAAAATTAGTCAAAGCATATTTTGAAATGTATCTCCGAAGTGAAATTGATTTGGTTATTTGCTTACCCACACACTTCATAAATGTATACATGTAGGCAAAAAACCAAGTGTACAGTTTTGATATATCAGTTTCCTAATAATTTGTCTGCAGTCTAATGGGTTTTCAGTGACAACATCATAATATTTGGGATAATGCACTGTACCTATGTACGTGTAAACATTTAGTTAGAATTGTTCTGGGAATCCTATTTTCGAATTTACACCCTTCTTTGCAATGCAATGTTTGACCTTCATGATGTATTAACATAGTGGTTTTTTTTAAATTTAATATACTGATGAAATTGGGGCAGAGAACACAGATGACTGCCTCTGAGCCCTCAGGCTCCTGATTATCTCAGGATAACTGTGCCTTCCTGGAGTTGCTCAACTGCTGCATTAACAGTCTTCACTGTGAAGAAAGCAGTGTTAGATAAACATCATTCAGAAGGGTATCTCTAATTGTTTGAGCCTATGGAAATAATGTGCCCCAAGCATCAGCAGTAGATAGGTGTGGTTTTCAGATTGTCAAGAAATATCTTTGGCTAGTATCAGCTCAGTGCTGTGTCATCCTCTTGTTTTAATTGACACTGAGTGTATCACTTGCTCATTCTAATGTATTTACAAATCTTGATTAAGTCACAATAGTTAAATGTCAATATATTCCTAGCAGCTTTATAGGCGAGGGAGTTACCTGGCCTTTTTTGTGTTTGAATGCTTCATGCAGAGAAAATAGAAGACATTTATTTATGCTCGAATATTGGCTAATGCCAGCAGCAGCTGCCAGCAGCTGAAGGTGACACTAAGAAGTTTCAATTCCCAGCAGAGGCATCC
This sequence comes from Parus major, assembly GCF_001522545.3. Taxonomy (NCBI): domain Eukaryota; kingdom Metazoa; phylum Chordata; class Aves; order Passeriformes; family Paridae; genus Parus; species Parus major. The sequence goes on along the minus strand of NC_031773.1, from coordinate 33,119,756 downwards.
CGGTAGGTATTGTCACTCCTCAGCTGAGCAGCTTTTCAAAACCACCATCCCTGTGCTTGCAGTCATTACAGCCAACAAATCCAGGGAGTGAGGAACTTCTAAGCCATTGAGAGCCACCACATGGTTCAAAACTGGACAATAACTCCACTGGAGCTGGGGTTCTTGTGGTTGCCCTCTCTGTGTGTTGTTGACAAGGAGTGTCTTGAGGATGACCTTCTTTGCCTCTTGTATCTTCAGTGTGTTTGTGACTTGTTAAAAATGATTTTTTACATCTTGCCCTCCTGCATATGTCACCCCAATCTTCTCATAAATGTCCTGCAATTAGCCTTGCTCAGGTGCAGAGGCTGTGCACCCTGTGTCACTACACCTGCAATTCACAGCTCATGTGAACACAGAAGACAGATATATATACCCTATAGGAAGCTTGGTGAAATGAAAGTGTTGGGGTGCTTGGAAACTCCAACTGGAAGGTCTGTCCCACATAAATGAGGCCACTATTCCAGTAAATTGCATCTATTTCTGCTGTGTAAAAGTAGGGAAATTTGGTTTCTTGGGACCTTGCTGTCCTTCCAGATTAATTGCATCCAAATTAAATAGAAGGTGTTGATATTATTCTGGCAATATCAGATGGTCCTGTTTCATTTACTGATATACAAGTTCTGTTATATTTCTCCATGAATGACAAGTGGTCTGGTGACAGTTCCTGAATATGCTGGAATCTATCTGAATACAGTAAAAATCAAAGTCATTCTAAGGGGGAAAGAAAAGAAAATATAGCTTGATTGTTGATTTCTATTTTCTTTTTTTGGCTAGTTTTTTCCTAACTTGTCCTCAAAAATACTTTACCATTAACAATTTGGATATTGATAGAATATCTTTACCATAGCTGCTTCTTATTTCTCCAGTTTTTTTTCATATGTGCCTCAAACTGTGATACTCTGTGTCATATGTATCAAATAATAGATACATCCACTAATGTTTACTATTTATTTATACACTTTATATACACTTTATATACCATAGTTACATCATACATTATTGTAACAACATCCTACATATACTAACACATTCCTATACCATATGCAATTATTATACTGGGCTATGTAATAATAATAATAATTACAATTGAGTATAAATTGTATGTGGTGAGAAAGATTGTAAAAAGATTGTATCAACATCCTAGCTATTGCTAGTGGTACTTATTTACAAGGAGAAAATCAACTCAAATAGCAAGTGGATTATATGTGCCTGAAAAAATTGTTGTCCTGGAATTGGCATACCTTACTTTAATCCAGAGAAATGTTATGAGGTACAGAAACTTCCTTGTTATTACTAATGGCTTCCCTGCAAGTTGTGAGATGGGTGTAGTGAACATCTATCTGCAGAAAAAAGTTGCTGTACTTTTTACAAAGACAACACAGAACCACAGAAAGGTGTTAACATTTCAGCTCTAACACTGTGGTTTGTGAACACTGATGGCTTCTGAAGCCTCTCCTCTTTCCAGGGCAAACACAAATCTGCTGTAAGAAGAGATAAATAACTAGACTTCAATCCTAGCCTGCTTCCACTCCTTCGAATGGCTCATTCAGTAGCGCTCAGCTTTACAGACATTTTATCCTGAGGCTTTTATCGCTGAAAGGAAGTGGGGACTTGATTTCCCTGTTCCCACTGCCAGCTCCCTGGTTGCACACAGATCTGCTGCTACAGTAGGCTGTAGTCATGTTTCAGCAGCAAGCATGAAACAGGCCATAGCTACAACAAACAAAGAGGAATAATAATAACCTCATCTGTTCTCAAGCTGACATAGATCCATGAAGTGCCGCTGGTATTTTGGTTGCAAAATGATGATACATGAACTTGTTAAAATGATACGAAGTAATCCCCTATAATTATACTGATTAAGATGTGAAGGATGCAGACCATGCACTCTTGCATCATAGATACTGTCTGTGAAGTTTTAAGGTTTGAAAATCATTTGTTCTGTCTTTAAAAAAGAATTTCCATCAGTGCAAAGTTTAGCAGTTTAATGACACCTTCATTCTATGCAACACATGGTACCCTATTTAAACAAGTCAAGGGTCTGATCACGTATTTTTGACCAAGCTATAACTTTCATAGCTCAGAGTGCACAAGGAATGTATATTCAGATTTTGGGAAACTCAATTCTACAGCCCACAGCTGCCTTGAGTATCCCTTAACAACATATATTCCTAAGGCTTCCTCCCAGCTACAATGGAGAGGGAAAGATATTAATTAAGGGTGCTATATCAGTTCATACCAAGCTGAGATCCAACCTAATAGTTACAATCCACAATAGAAAGAAGATTCTTGATGGAGATCTCCAAGATACAGATGCTAATTATCCTGAAGATAATTACTGGGTGCAATAGTAGAAGATGATGAGTACTCTTTACTCACAGGAACCTATGGGCCAAGTGTAAAATGGTTCTGGCTCCATTCCTACTGGCTGATAAAGTATGAGAATCACAGATACTCAGCATTGCTAAGGGAAAAGCCCTATATGAAAACTGAATGTACATTAACCAGCAACTCTTTGGAGTGGAGCAGGAATGTTCATATTTAAATTGATAGTCAAAATGGGTGCAAGAAACTGCCTGTTGGATTTTAAGGGCTGAAAACTTTATCTCTTTTTCCTGCCATGTTACAGTAATCTAATAGTTTTCCTGTGTTTCTTCAGTCCATGTGTTTTATATTGTGCTCACAAGGTTTTCTCTTGCAATCAGAGATGTTGATCTGTGGGAAGGATTCCTCTGGACCAGAAGACAACTTGGCACTATGGCCCATTATGGTCATCCTGCAAGTCTTTTGTCTAAGTGTGACAGAAGCTTTCCTGAATTCCCTCAGTACATTTATAGCGTTAGTGCCATGTGTTCATCCCATGTGCACATTTAAAGGGTTCTGGCAACAAATAAAAAATCACATCTGAAACACTTTCCATTCCCCAGGGATCATACAGCACCTCCAAAGTCCCTTTTACTGTCATTCTTCAAATCTGTTTTGCACTTCTGTCAAATAGAGCTCATACCCAGGAGCAGTTCTTACAGAATGCTACATGACACCTATAGGTTCTCCTGTTGTTCTGTTCTCTTGAACTTAGTGCTACAGGAACATAAACAGATTTGCCATTAAGAGTAAATGCAGTAGAAGGTGATATCAGCACAACTGATATCACAAACAACAAATTGCAGGAAAAATTAAAAAATAATCTGCATTGTAAAAGAAATGAAGCTGTTAATTATTTAGAATTCATCACCTGTGTGGGACAGTAGATTTATTTAATCTAATCTAATTTAATTTGTGATTTATTAAAAGGTTAATTTTATTTTGAATTTTATTTCCAATTTAAACTATTATATCAACCACCCCTATAGGCCTTTCAGCCCCACACTCTGCATGCAGCTCTGCCCTGCAGGCACAGTTTCAGGGAAAGCCACAATCCTTTTCTAAGCTACATACTATTGAAAGTTGAGCCTATAACTTGGGCAGTGTTCTTCCTAGTTTTCCTGTGTGGGGGGAAAATGCCAATGGTCTCAACTTTTCATCCACTTCATTTACTTTTCTCCTCCACTGCAGAGGGAAGTTAGACCTGAGTCCTTTTTTCCTCCCCAGTGAGGGAGCATACCTGCTGCTTCATGCTGTAAAAAGAAATACTCCCTGTGCAAGACCTTCCTTTAATTTTTTACTAGGGTATCACGGGAAGGTCAGATGAAATCTGGCCCTACAGCATTTAATCTGACTCATTTTTTTTTGTACAGCTTCTTTCATGTAAACAGTACAGCAGAACACTTTGCAGAACAAAGGAGTATTTCAGAGGCCTGCTAAAGATGTTGGGTTCATTAGATTCACATAAGGCCAAATTCTGTTCTTCAGGACACACCTTTCATTAGGAGTTAGATCATGCATCTGGGGAATGGAAATTATCTTTTAATGCAGCCATATCAAAGAGATTCCATTTGACAGCTTTCTCATCTCTTTCCACAATTAGAAACGCTAGCAAAAGCCCTAGAACAACTTCTTTTTTCCTTTGATTTATTCCATGTCTAAAGCTTGTTGCTTAATTTTTAAATAATTCTGTTTGACCATAGGAGAGCCCTGTTTCTGTTGGCAACTTGCTAATTTTCCTCTCCTGCCTTTGCTCTTCCACAGAAACCAGTTCTTCAGTTTCAAACCATTTCTTGGAAGAAATGTTGCAGAACAAGAAGGAAGACATTGTTCTGGAAGGGACCCACATGCTGTCATTCATGGCCCAAGGTCAGTCTCTGAGTCAGCTGGGCCTTTCTTGCATAGATGATGGAGAGTGGGAAGGCTTTGTTGTGTTACAGAAGGAATATGAGATGTTGGGCTGGTGGAATATATCAGCAGGACAAAGAGACTTGAGGCAGGTTTGTAGATAAAATATCGGTAAACATGCTAACAGCATCAGGCAATGCACCATCAGATGTGCTACAACAGCAATTCTCTTGTTGGGAGCTGTAAAAGAACGGAATGCAGAAGGTGTTTAGATTCACATGCTTGCCATGAACAACATCTTTCACTGAAGACATCTTCCATTGGAGACAAAATACTGAACAGGATGTATCATTAGTTTGACTTAGTGGGACATTTCTGGTGTTTTTAATTAGGACCTGATATTTGAAAAAATTATTGTTTTTCAGTGAAATTTTTGTAGCACTTGGATTGCAATAACCATCAGGAATCAAACCAAAAGTCATGTTTGTCCTAGTTTTTCTTGCCACAGGATGTGTTTCTGTCTTGTAGGTGTTTTTTACTCTTCATTTACAGCATGTCATATACAACTACAGAAGCCTCAGTCTGTATTTTAGGGGTGAAGGAGCAGTGCATCTAAAAGACACAGCTTGATGGAGAAGAAGGGTAAGTAAGAGAGCAGGAGACAGGTAATGTACCAGATGTGGACTTTTTCTTGTAAAATCCAAAATTTCTATTCCAATTAAAAAAAAAATTTAAAAAAAAAATCTATGTTTTATTCCAGGTAGAGGGAATCTAGTCTGACACACTGAGTTTTTTCAGACTCATATTCTGTTATCAGTTTGATTTACCTCACTTAATCCCTTTGGAAACTGTATCTGACCTAATTTTTTCTGCAGTGACTCTTACGGCAAGAACAAATAGTAGGGGTGACCCTGTGCATTCCTGCCATATCTCTTTCTCTGTTAATGTGGATCACTCTAGTTTCAATTCACATTTGTCTATGAAGAGGCAAAGTCAAAGATCAGTTCAAAGCAGCTGATACATTCTTGCAAATTTACATTTGGCAGCACTCTACGTGGGTAAATATTGCCAACATGTATTGATTGCTTTTCCTGCTTCAGCCAACAGACCCAAAGTTACCTGGCCAATACATATTTTTTTGTAAATGACACCTCATATTGCTGGATGTATAAGCTATATCAATTTACTGTGAAACTCACCTGCTCTGAGAGTGTTGGTTCTGTAGGGGATTCTTTTTTTGACAACAGATTTTATGATTTCCTCTTTAACACAAATTTAGCAGACAAACAGTCTGCTAGTAGTGAGACTTCCAATTATGGCCATTTGCCACATTTTAGGAAGCTGTCTGTCTTTGAATTTTCTGTGACACAGCAAGGTGGAAACATCATAAATTACTTTTATCTCTCTTGGGGTGCTGTTACTTTTCCTGTGTGTGTGTGTTGTGCTCACTTGTGTGTGTAACCGATAAGTTAGCTTTCCTGTGCGGGGGAAAATGCCAATGGTCTCAACTTTTCAGTATCTCTTCCAGCCTTAAAGTCTGTTCTGTTAATAGTCCTTCTGTGTTGCTCCTGCTGCAGCCAGCAGCCAAGCTGCCCTTACTGCTTGTGGTGGGTGATGGAGAATGCTCAGAATGCAACAAGTGCCTGCTGGCTCAGCTGCTTTTTTATCCACGGCAAAAGCAGGCCAGCAGTGGGGAGGAAAGTATGCTGTGCTTCAAGGAGCAATATTCTAGGCTGCTGGTGGTGTTGAGGGAGAAGTTCTCTTGGATTCAGTGATAGATGGAAAAAAAAAAAAAAAAATCTCCCAAAGAAGTTCCTTCTCTTTGCCAAAAAAAGATCTGTTCAATGAAAAGACTGTGGAGCTGGATGGCGTTGCATCACTAGATACGGAAGCTGAGATAAGGAAATAATTTTTATACAGTTATATTGTACTTAGAAGGATTATAAAATAATTACTCCTTCTACTATGATATGGTCTAATAGGTCCAATATCAATGTCCTAGGTATTACAGAAAGACAGCAGGGACATACCCTGTTTTAAGAAAGACACAGGCTGTTTCAAGAAGGAAATCCATTATTGCTGGTTTTGACATGACATTAGCGGTTATTGTGAAGACCTGCATGAATAAACAGTCAGCAATGCAATATGAATGCCTCCTTTACCAGCCACTGCATGAAGTAGTTTATTTCAGAATCCTTTGCCGGACTGGAAGGTATACAGTGACTTTTAAATGCTGTCACGGCTGTTTTTTTTTTTTCTGCCATCATCATTAATCAACTCAAAATCTCATTTAGCTTACTGTTACGAGGAGAATTATGCCTCTTGTATTACAATAGCTGAAGCTTGATGGGGAACTTCAGGCCCTCCTCTCAGCAAACTGTTCCTCAGTGCCTCTGTGTAGTGGTTTAATAGCTCCTGGCCCAGAGAGTATTACCTCCATTAGTTGGTGGTACTGAGAATTGCCCATCTGGGAGATCAACTGGAAAGGCTTGAACAACACCCCTTCACCTCACCCCACGCTTTCTCTGTTCCCCATTCTCAAAATATGGGCTTGAACTAGGAGCAGTTTAATTCTATAATGAGATTCCGATTGATTGGATCAATCTCTCGAATAGAAGCAATATCAATTTAAAATTTAAAATATCTGTGGTGCTAAATTCCTGGGTTTGATTTTAATTTTATTTTTAAATGAAGGGAAACTGAGGCAGAAAGGAACAGTAGCATGAGGGACAGAAGTTCAAGGCTTCAGTAGAGTGGTCTTCCCTTCATTTTTATGCAGTGGGATATGGAGGTCCTCACGTAGGGCCCTTGTGATAGGATGGATAGTGCAAGCTGCTGATTGAGTGTTGTGAACAGGCTTACATGTCTGCAGTTGGAGGGCTAATGGTGAGGAATCATCACCTGCTCTTGGATCTCAATTATGCAATCTCTTCCTCTGGTCTTCTGTGGAGCAAGAACATTGAAGCAGAAATGAAATTTATTAGCTGCTTTATGAATGTTGTAAATGCTGATGTCTTATTGCAAATGAGGCATTTGCTAAATAGAAATGCTTTTAAAAGAGTATAATCCTTCACTGTCCTTCCAGGACAAACAACTGGAGAGCAGTGATTGCAGAAATCATTTAGGTCATGCAAATCAAACTCCAGCAGCAGTGTTTCATGCAGTGAGAGGGGATAGCTAGACTGTCTTATTAAGAACCCTTGTAATGATAAACATTATTAAAATAACAGGAGAAATTACCAAGTGGGGGTCGAGAAGGGTAAAAAGGGCAAGCTGATTATGGCAATGTGTTTTTAAGCAGACTAATTCCAAAGAAGTATGTTTATTATAGTCACACATAAATGGCTGAACAATAATCACACCAAAAGATGCTGAATATGATGAAAATCATAGCCCTTACAAGGTCTGGGGGTAGTTTAGTAGCTTTTTATATACAGAGCTGATTTACATCAAGTGACATAGGGGCCTAAAATTCTCACGTAATGTTTTCACAAAAGATGACAATCAAAGCTTTCTTCTGGATTTAAATTTAGATGTCACTTGGAGGAGTATCAAGTTACCCAATATCATCCAGTGTAAGCAGAATGTAACAAAAGGTACTGTAGCTAATGCTGCTGCAGTAAGCTGTACTGTACAGGGGCCAGCTCTGTCATTTGGACATCCTGGAGATGAATTTCCTTTACAGTGGTTCTGGCCTGCCTGTGCAGCTGAATGAAGACAGTAATTGCTTTCTTTAATGGGGCTAAATAATCTGGGGTATTTTCATGTGTGGCACTACCTGGAGGAAGCATCATCAACCAAACCCTCTGTTTGGTTACAACAGGCCGTGCATCGACCCTTTGCAAATTGGAGAGCACTGAATCTTCAGTGCTACTGCACAGCAGAGCTGGAAAGTGCCTCTATATAGGCTAATGGTTATAAACCAGATTGAACAGCAAGCTGTCTCTTGGCAAACACCGAGGAGCATGTCTGTTTCTCCTCCTGCCTCCTTTCCAGCCACCCCTTATTTAACTTCTCAGAATTATTTCTATTTCCATCTTTCAGAGGTTTTGGTTCTGTGGGCCCAAGGGAGGTTCTGGTGCGTGCAGCTCTCCAAAGTCGGTGGCACCAGCCTGAAACCAGCACACAACTACTGAAGCTCATTTTTGGAATTGCCAGCTCCAAATTAGGTTTTGAGGAATGCAAGTTTTTGACAAGTTACCAAAGCAAGAAGCAGGCTGGCTCTGAGGCTACATCAGCTGCTTTCCAGCCTTCCTCACTGAAGACATGTGGATGTAAGGGAGAAGAAAGGTTTAGGAGGACAATGGTGACTGCTAGCACGAAGGGGAAGGGACAGCCAAGGCTTTGTCCTTGGTCTGGCCGTGGAGTTGCAGCAGGGAAATTGAGAGGCCAATTAGATCTCTACCCCACAGGACGATGAGGAGTAGATGATCTAATTACAAGGTGTTACTGTGACAACCCACGAGGCAGCAGTACTCTGAAAACAAAGTACGGAAATGTAAAGCTGAAAGCAGGGGAGGGGAAAAAAGAGAAGAGAGAAAAAAAAAACAAACCATGAAAGAAAGGAGAAAACAAGTACAATAGAAACAAGAGCAAATGAAAAGGTCAAAATACATTTTGAAAGGATATGGGGGAAAAAAAAAAGTAGGTAGTAGTGAGGGGGCACCAAGATAGATGTATGATCAGAAATGAAGCATCTGATAACCTGGTTAGCAAACAAGATGCCAGGATGTGGTATTGTCACACCAAAGTCTCAGAGATGTTTTGGATTGGGTTTTTTAATCTGACTTTCGTCATCTCAAAGTTAGATGTTCAGCCTGAGGAGGTTTTCTAGGCTCTGTCAAGTAGTTTGCAGAGAGAAACAAGTACCAGGGGAGGTTCAGTGGTTCTGCAGTCAGCGTGGACGTGGTGGCTCCACAGATGTTTTCTTTGCTGTCAGCTATGGCTTTAATTAAATTGCAGCTCTTTTGTCTTCCTGCCTTCTCCCTCCTCTGCACTGCTGTATGACTGGTTCTGGTGAAGCTGTTGTTGAGGGACACAGCAAATTATGTTGGGAAATCAAGGAAAACTCCTCTTAGTCCATGTTGGTTGTTCAATCCAGTGGTCACAGAGCAGCCACATGGAGTTTGGCTGAACTGCTGGGAGAGTCTTGTGGAGCCGCAAATGAGTGCCTAAAAGAAATGGTGAGACCTGGTTAAGGTGTCACTGCCAGTGGAAAAGCTGGCCACTTGCTGACAGTGGTGATTTGTCCCTGACAGTGGTGACTTGTCCACTGGAGGTGTGTCAATAGGGAGAGCTCTAATGGCTAGTCTGGCCTGGTAGCCTCACTTCTCTGCAGCCTTACTCTGCAACTGGCACTTCAGGTCAATTACTCATTGCAATAATGCTAATCTGGGCTGCTATGTGTGTGGCAGCAAAGTTAGCCTTGTGACAGAGGCTCCCTGATTGTTTCCCTAATCACTTTGGCAGCACCAGTAGGAAGACCACCAGTGTCAGCTACCTTTCATATTTAAACACTGGTCATATATACAAATTTGCAGTAAGTAATTACAGAAAGGAAACTGCGATGCAGCAGCTGTCAGAGAGCAGTGAAAATTAATGGAAACTAGTTCGGTAAAAAAGCCTTCATTTGAAACAGCTAAAATGCTTGGTTGATTTAAGTACCTGGCCATGCTGGAGTAAGTAATCTATGCTAGGCACAGACCTTCAGCAGTTACTGAACTCCTAATAAGAAACAATTCTCATATTATAAAATCATTAGCAGTCAATAAAATGAGCTCAAACCACAAAATAGAAGCAAAGTTCAGGGATCTAAGAATTCATAGTTTAGCCTCATCAGTGAAAATGTCAGGAAATTAAAAGAAGCTCTATGTAAGTCGCCACACAGTGGAACCCAATGCACAAAAACCATTCCCTGAGTGCCATGGCAACTCTTATGGGCTTTTCTGAAACAAACTGATGTTTCTAAGGTGAAGGAATGGGGCCTTAATCTTTGCTCCCAGTTCTCCATGTCCACCTTCATCCCATCAGTGTGGATCACGCAGCTGCTAATTATGTAGCAAAATGCAAGCAGGGAAGACAGAGGTCAATGCTTGGTTTGAGGAAAAAACAGAAGAGCAATATGGTATCTAAATTACGGTTTAAGGGCATACAAAAAGAGAAAACTGTGAGACAGCATTATGCCTGCAGGTGGGCACAGTTCTCCTGAAGGGCCCACACTGCCTCTAGACCTGGCCTGGGCTTGTGCACAGCTGTCTCAGGAATTATCAAGAGCAGAATGAATAATGATGGTTACTGATGGCCAATTGACACCTGACCCTTGCAGAAGTTTACAGCTAAAGTAACTGGTGGTTTTCTCAACAGACGTTATATTAGAGGAAGAGTTTATTACATTGCATTTCTCATTTGGTTAGGATCTGCTCCTCAGGACTTGGCCTGACTGATGTTTATTCAGCACCTTCTTTCTCTTCAATTTTTTCAAAGGAAAGAGATCACTTTTAGGCAGCTTTGACAGCTGCATGCTGGGGCTGGTCTGGTCCCAGCTTCCCAGGTGGCCCTTGGGCTGCCTGGTTCTGCCTCCTGCACATGAGGCTTTCTGGTCACCTGGGGTATGGTCAGGCAGGCCATTGTGCTAAACACAGACTATTTGCAGCCACAAAAGGCATCACTGCACCAGTTGATGATGCTGTCGGCTTCAAGGTTACCTCTGTGACCACCAGGAGAGGAGCAGGTACCAGGACAATTCAGGCTCTAAACCAGAGTCCCAGAAAGGGAATCCTCGCAAATTCTGGAGCATGTCAGCAGAAAATATTGAAAATGTTTTCAAAAAGTACAAAACCCATATAAAGTACCAGTAAAAAGAGGAAATCTATGAATCATAGAAGATAGATAGATAGATAGATAGATAGATAGATAGATAGATAGATAGATTTGAGATACAGCAATTGAGTTAGGATAATAACTATCTCTGTATAACTTTGCTGTATAACTCTTTTATTTGTAGATTTTAAAATTCTTTATAGAAATGAGGGAAATGTATTTTTGTTTTGCATATTACAGATATCAAGGGGATTGAATCACAAAGAAGCTTAATGACTAACTCATGAAGAAACACTAGGTCTTTGTCTGCCTGGGCCTAGCATGGACCTTTTTGTATGCCAAAAATTATCTTAATCTGTAGGTTTTGTTGGAACCTGATGCATATCAGAGACTACTGTAAGAAACCTTTGGGTCTCTGGTACATTGCCAAGGCTATAGTTTCAGATGTAACATATTTAGGATGCCTCACAAATGGGCTAACCTTGTAATAGATACTTACAAACTCTGTAACTAGGCAACTAAAAAAAGAAAAAAACCTCTCAGGTGGTTATCAAATTTGTCTTGGGAAACCCTTGTCCTGCTGTGCAACTTAAAACAAGAGATGATGTTGCAATATAATTACATTTTATCTTAAATTATATTGTCTCATTATTCATGCAGCCGTATTATCCGAGTTTTACTCAGAACCACCAATCTGCATCAGAGAGGCAAAATGTTAATTTTCATAGGATTTTACCTCTTGTTATTAAATAACTCTGTTATCTAAATAGTAAAGCAATCTGGTCTAAGCACACACATTTTATTTCATTGCGTCTGACTTCTCTATTGTTAATGAATGAAAACTAAAGGAGGAAGCATAGCTCTGGGGTTCTTCTGTTCATCTTTATGTATTCCAGTTTGTAGATCCCAAGAGTCATTTAGATTTGGTGTTTTGAATATCCATGGTAATACAGAGATCACTTGTAGAGACTGCAGAAAGGTTCTGCAGAGGAACCTTCACTTGCTTCCACCCACCAAGCTAACCCCTCGTTACTTCTTGCTATGTTGAGTTCCAGTGACCTTCAAGGAGTTTACATGAAGCAGATGTTGTGATGCAATGCAGTGGATGAGCTCTCACAGAAAACTCAAGAAATCCAAAGCCAGATTTCTTACAGATATTTATAAACAAGCCACAACAAGACACGTAAGGTATCCAAATTAAACCTATGTATCCCAATATTAAGAAATAATAACTATTTGACTGTTGGAATGACGACTTTAAAGATTGTACAGAAAAGTCATATTCAAAATATAATTAAATGCTCTGAACTGAACTGAAGGTGATAAAGGCTGTAAATTACATAATTATCTGACATAGTGGATTATCAATTTTGATGGTACCTATACAGATTTAAAATAGGAAAAAGATCACAATATAGCATAAAAACCCCTTCAAGAATATTCTAAAGAAATGCAGCAGTGTTTATATAGACTCGTCTGTTTCTGCAGAGGGTTGAAATACCTCCTCAGGGACCAGCACTTCTAGGCAGAAGTGCCAATGTGAAATGCTCAGTGCGACTGGAGCCAGGACAAAAACTCAGGCCTTTCTTTCTGGATATATCTGAAGTAATCTGTGAACAGTTCAGGAATCTATATGTCTTTCCAGAAAGAGATTAATGATTGCCTGTTTTCCAACCATTTGTTTGTAACATCCAGGCTGTGTGGAACAACTCATATGTGTTACATCCTGAAAAGTTTGCTATTTGCAAAACATTTTACCATTTTCCACTTCAGAAGCATCTAAATTTAGTAATGGTGCATAGCTCTGTCTCCCCAGGGGCCTACAGTTCAAAAGTCCATCTCTGTTTTGAATGTAAGTTTAGAGCAAACAGCACAGCATGACAAAGTGGCTGAAGAACAACCTGTGTCTGTTTCTCAGTGCTAAATTTTAACCGCTCAACCCGAGGGTGTGGGAACCCAGGTGGAATACTTAGGGGTGCGACAATTGAAGGCATTTTCTCTTCTTCATGGACACTTGGGATGTTCTGGTTCTCCCTCTGGACAGCTGTGGCCCTGTGCCTGCTTGCAGCTCCCACCTCCTGCTGCTTGTTGAGAAGCAGTCAGTCACCAGAACAACAGCCCTATGGTCTAGTCGCCCACCCTTCCCCTGCAAAACCCTGCTTGCTGGGCTAGTAATGTATGGAGCCTTTCTGTGTCCTCTTCTGCTTATAGCTGTTCACAGACCCACTGCTTCTGAAGCCTTCATGTCTTTGGAAGGAAACAGAAAGCAGATCTTGCTCTCCTTGAACTGCAAAAGCAGAATCTATCAACCACTGCAGCAAACAGCAATACACTGGAGAGATGGGCTTTTGTATAGGTGCAGATACTTGTACATATTAGTGCAAAGTCAAAAGTATGTGTCTTTGACCCTTTCATTTACTATTGTATTTCTTGACCCAGATCTTCAGAGAAACCATTTTGGAATTTATAAAGGATTTTGGATTGCTTCCAGCCATTTCCTGTTCCTAGTTGGTCCCATGCTGGGTCATATCATATTGAGTGTCTGCCATTGTACTGATTTCTCCTTCTGCTCCTTCCACCTCCTCTTCTAGCATTTTTGTTGAAGGTCTTCCTTTCCTTCTTCCAGGTTACTGTACAGATTCCATGGGAAAATTTTCCTTAGTCTTCCCTTCTCCCTGGCTGCCTTTAACCCAACACAATCTCATTCACCTACACAAAATCAGGTGACATCCCTGTGGGTATTTTTGACTTCCATCTCTTTGCCAGAGCTTTCTGTCTAAATCTCAGCACCTCATTCTGTAGCAATCCCTGGATGATGTCAGGTAAAACTGGGTATTCCAGCAGAGTGCAGTGGTATTGCCAGCTAGGCTGTCCAAAGTCAGTTCAGTGCTTTAGTGTTTTCCCTGTTTCAGTCTATAGTAATATAGTACAGAATCCTAAATGCTTTAGAAAACTTTTTTTTTTTTTTCCTTTTGGTCTTCTCAGCACCATTAGTAACACCAATAGAACAATTTCCCTAGGAAAAAAAATTAAAGTTATGAACTTTGCATTTAAACAAGGAGCGTTTATATTAAGTAGAAAAGAGAAAGCCTTTGTTTGAGCACAACAATCAGGCCTAAAGAAAATACAGAAGTATGCTTGGCCAAAATTTTCAGCTTCATTTTCTGTCAAAAAGCTAGTTCTTGCTGAGCTTAAAGCTTTTGCTGTATTATTTTAGATATGCTCCATTACCTAATGGCACAAAGGATTTGTTTTTCTCAGTATACAATAAAATTCGCACTTCTGGTGTGGATTCCTTTGAACATTTTGAGGAATGGCACAGGGAACTGTGCCCTTTGGAAAGAAGAAATGGTGGAAAACAGGAAGTGCTGATTATGAAACTCTGTGGGAGTGAGTCTGTCTAGCCATACTGCAGCATAAATTCAGTTCAATACTTATCAAAAAGCAGTATATCTCCAGAGTCCCACTATGCAGCCAAGTTTAGATTACTTTTTGACAACTTTTCTAATGGATTCAACTGTGCATGGTGATAAGCTTGTACCTGAAACCAGATTCAAGTACTTTCACTGTTAAAAGACATGCTACTGTTTGGTTTAGTTATGGTGGGGTTTTCTTGGTTTCTGTAGAGGCAAAGGTACATGTATCTGATCTTCTGAAGTGGAATCATATCTGTCTCCAGCTCAAGGTCACAGATCAACTTTCACTTGTCAATTCTTGAAGTACTTCCTGAAATACCTTCTTCATATATTAAAGCCAAGAACTTTAAGTAACAACTTGGAGGAGAGAATGCTGAAGATGTGATCCCCCCTCACCACAAAATGCTGTAGATGAGTAAAATTAGCATGGGTTCCAGAGTGACTAGACAACTTAGTGAAAGATGAATCCATTGGGGGCTATTAAATGCAAAATCACCATGTCTGGTTCAGGAGTCCTCTGAACCACAAATTGCTGTGTGTGCTTGGTAGATATTCTGGGAACAACATGATGCACTTGCTCTGCTCCTAATTCTTTTATAGGCATTTAGTGCTGCCCATTGCTAGAGCCCAGCCTGCGCTGATGTTCCTTGAATTTGTGTCCCTGTTTCTAAGTTTTGGAATACTTATGTGGATTATTTCACATTTCTTCACAGGAAAGGTGGGAAGAAGAGAGGACTCAAACAATAACTCAGAAAGGAAGGTGAATAGAAGTCACAAAATTGAAAGAGAAGAAAGTTGTAAGTATTGTCATAATTTACCACTCTCCTTCTACAACATATCTATGATGCAGTGAGAAACTAAGCCACTTTTGGATACATTGTGTGTAACCTGATGAATCTTAGAGGAGTGAAGATCTTATTGCAAGTTCTGATCCTCTTCCAGCCCAAACAGTCTGCCTTAGAGTTGAAAGAAAACAATGTGGTCAATCTCTCTTGCTCTCTTCAAATTCCCTGGTGCTGCTAAATGGGTAATTTATAAAGGCACATGTTGTTCTAGTCAGTCATGCTTTAGTTAATCCATTTAGGAATAGAGTACCTGTCTCCTGCCTTCCAACTTTCAAATAGCTTTCTTTTCTTAATCATTTTTGTGGTATCTCTGTGTGGCCATGAGAGATGAATATTTCGGTCTTTGTTAACTCAGACTTGTTGTTTCCGCTCTTTGCCTACTAAACCATCATTTTTTCAGTTCTATTTCATGAGTTATGAATTCCTCACCCTGCTGTTCCCTCAATTTGTAAAAATAAGGACAGAAAGTCTAGCCTTGTTTTCACAGAGTAGCGTGGACTAAGACCTAAAGTTTGGGAAACAGTTGAGTTAGTTGGCAGCTATTGACTGCGTACTGACATGCAGGATAAATCATATTATGATTATAGAGGCAGTTTGAATCTGACCAGGCTCAGTATTTTGGTTAGTATTATTAGTCAGTTAGATAGCTATACCATATCTAAAGTAAATTTGCCAATGAAGGAGCTCAGCCAATTTTTTATATTCTGTACACTGAACTACTTACAATTCCACCCGTATGAAACTTGCTCTGAACAGAGGCAACTTGGGTGTCCAAGCACCCCATGGCCCAATGTGGCTTTGCACAAAGCCAGCTTCAGTTTAGCAAGTCTGGCACTCAGTTTGAGGTACTAAGTCCAGCTGGAGCTGAACTAACTCCTGCAGAGCCCTGAGTACAACTGCACTGTGCTTCTCAGCCAGCTCTGAGCATCCCTGCAATGTGGAACATGGACAAAAGGCCCCAGCTGTGTGGTCCTGAAGGAATCAACATGCTCCAGAAGGGCATATTAGCACTAATGTGGCACCAGCCATCCTGGCTGACTTCACAGCAAACCATTCAAATGCCTTGGCAACAAGTTGCTCTGTACCATATTGCCTGCAATTTTCATTAGCTAGGTTATTTCAGGCTTTTATTCCAGCTCTTCCCTCCTGCAGCTCTGGATACTGGCAAGTTGGCCACAGTATGAAAGCAATGATTTTGCCATAACTGTATGTATTATCAGACCCTGTAACTTTTATGCCTATTTAATGCGGTCTTTCAATTTTTGACCACCCTTTTTGGCTAGGCAGACTGCATTTCAGGATCCTAGCCATGGAGCACAATGAAATTACTGGGTAACTCGTCCCTGTAATAAGCTGTACTGTGGAATATGCGGAAGGGATGGGCTAGAGAGCTGGAAATAGGATTTTGTTGCATACAGAGAACCACAACAACGAGCACAATGCTGCTGCTTAGACAGTTAAACTTTGTAGCATGCACACAAAATGGAAAACAGAAGTCACCAGGTTTGATAAAGATGGTTCCCCATCAAAACATACAGTAAATTATCCTTGAGGATTTTTTCCACAAAGTAATATCCAGGCTAAACCTGTTTTCAGATAAAAGATGTAATTGTGAAGTACTACATTAAAAATAAAATCAATGAAATGAGTAAAGAGGACTTTAAAAATTTGTCTTCCTTTATCTACCCCCAAAAAGATTTGAAAAGTTTCCAGCACTGTGTTCTTCCTTTTAGATGGTACAGTACCTTGGCAGCATTTCCTGAAGGCTTTTCCTGACCTCCTACCATAATTGCTTTGAAACCTACAGCAATCTCTGCAGGGTCTTCTTAAAAGAATATTACGAAAGTTAGTAATGCAACTATTTTTTTCATAGATTTAAAGATGAAAAGATCACATTTTCTGATGTTTATGAGAGTAAAGTGTCTGCTTTTTAGATCTTCCATAATTTTCCTACTTTGTCTTTTTTTTTCTTTCTTAAAAACATAATAGGTACACCAAATTGAACAACTATATCAATATTTCAAAAGCTACCAAATCTTGCACATGCAAAAAAGGAAGCTTAACAATCTTTGCTAATCTCTAATGCAAGATGCATCCATTATTTATGAAGGCAGCAGACAAAGGGGAACTGCTCTTGAATGGAATCCTAAATGCTCCTCAAGAGAAGCCCACAGCACAAGATTACCTCTTACAAAGCTACTGACCAGTCTCTCTGGAGATTAACTCTGAAAGTTAGTCTCCAGAAGATCTTATACTAACTGTGTGTGAACTGGATTGATATTTGTAAAAGATGCAAAGAATGAAGATAGAATCCTGCTATCCAAGCATCATTTTGTACCAACACCGACTGAGCAGGTCAGCCCTTTCTCCCTCTCATCTCACATTGCATTTTCTGCCTTTCTCTCTCTCTTCTTTCTCTTTTTTTTTTTTTTTTCTTGGTGGAGTCCCTTTCATGGCAGGTAGGGGAGCATGTCTGGATCCAACAGCACCTATAACTTTTCTTCCCTCTGGGTGGGTATTCACTTTTACTAGTGTATCTGGTGTTAGCCTTAATGCCTATTAATTCTTACAAATGGCTCAACGAGGCCAAGTTGCAATTTCCTGAAAGCTGAGCTTGATAGATCTTTAAATACTATTTGTTTCTGCCATGGCTGATGAAGATTTTCCGTATTGATATTCCATATTGAGTTGGAGAGGAAGGGTTTGACATGGGTGGGATCTTTTATCTCATCCACAGAGAATCCACTTTGGGGTATCCCACTTCAGAAAAGGCAAAATTATTGGCAGATTTTCATGAGATGAGCAACAAGAATGCTCAAGAAATAATGAGGGCACAGACGCTGAGGAAAGGCAGGTTATCTTCTGTGGAGAAATGAAGAGGGAGGAGTGACATAATGTCAGCCTTCAAATGTGGTTTTTTTCAGACACATTGAGGCCTGCCAGGGAGAGGGCAGGAAATTGTCTGACCTCTGTGTACACTTCGGATAAGACCAGAAAAAATGGGCTAAGGGGGATAGTGCACATGCATCACACAGTTTGGACATTAGTGAAGGTTTTTAATAGTAAGGATAATGAAGTATTAGAGTATATGACCTAGGAAGCAGATCTCTAAGAGGAAGCTGAAGAAGCATCTATGGGAAGTGGCATAGGTATGGTCTATCCTGCTGTAAGGATGGATTAGAGGACCTCCCAAGCTCCCTTCCTGCCTGCTATTTTTGAGTCTATTGCTATATATAAACATTTCCAGGATATTTCAGATGGAAACATATTAAAAAAAATATCTGGGACATAACTGAAACTACAATTCTTAGCACTTTTTTGAGCTGAATTTTCTTCCATAATCTGCACAACACGTACGAAACACCTACAAAACCCTGAAACACCTGAATGGGGGCCCAGTGTGAGGACAGCAAGAAGTATGATGCCACACCACTGAAAATGGTGGGAAACCTTTCAAAACATTTTGAGCCAACTCAAGAGCTCGGTTATGGATCTGAATTAGCTCTTTGTTTCCTTCTTGCTGTATTATGTTCAGTAGAAATAATAAAAAATAAAAAATACCAGGAAGAAAGGCACAAATGTAATAGAAAATGCTTTCATCTCCCTAAGGTTTCGAAATGTTCAAACTTTTTAAGAACTGGGGAATAGTTCTCCTCAGGGAAACTGTTTTCACCATTTCCCCCTCGTCTCATTTACTTAAAAAACTCAGTGCTTTGAACTTAAAAGGAATCACATAGAAATGATGGGTTTATGAACATGACAAGGAGAACGGTGTCCGACATGTTTTCCCTTACAAGTACGTTCCGGTTTTCTCTTTGTGAATTTAGACATGTTAAATTCTCTATTCTTTGTTTTAACCACCTACTAAAAACACTGCCTTTATAGTTTACATCAACATTAAGTATAAGCCTGATCCTTCTGCTCTGAGCAGAATAATTCTGTATGTCAGAGCCTTACAAGGAGTTTAACTTCAGGGGAACAAGTTCTTAAAGGAAAACTAGAAAGCACAGAGTGCTTTTGTGCCATGTAGTGAACTAAAGGGAAAAGGTGGGATGTACACTATATTCTGGGGGACACTTAAGAAACCATGAGATAATTCTCTAAGTCTTTTTTCCTCCCTTCCTCATCTTCTACTCTTTTCTCCTCCTTCCCCACTATGCTTTCTCCCCATTTTTTGACCTCCCACAGCTGCCCTGTGCAAATGCTGCGTGGTTGGACTGGGGCTCACCTTCAAACCATCCCTGAAAGTGAGTTTCAAATGGCCTTGAGCATTTTGGCTTAAAATTTAAAATCTCTTCTGAAAAAATATGAGCATATTAGCTTTATTGCTAAACCAACGAATGTTTTCAAATACACTAGAATTTCCTTCAGTGTTATTTTTGTTGTTGTTTCCAATTTGCATATCTTTGTCCTTACCTTTAAACTGGAAGACCAAAAATGGCACAAAGAGTTAGAATCACAAAACAACTGAAGATGTTGGTTTGTATCCTCCCTTTTTTTACCCTTTTTTTTTTTTTCACCTTAGGTTGATAGCACTACATCGACTTAGTGTCTTACTTATTATTGCGTGAAAAATTCAAATTAAGGAAATCAGACAGTTGTAAATTGCTGGCATATGTAGTCGTAAATTAAAGAGCAGTCATCAACAGAAATAAAAGCCTGAAATGAATGAATTTGAGTTCTGAGGATGCACTGAGAAACTGAAGAAAGACATCAAAGCCAGCAGGGAAAAAAAATTAACAACTTAACAAGGAAAACTGGCTTTTAAGAAAAGACATTGGATTCAGCAAAGTGGTGCATGGCCCAGAGAAGATAAAAATAATGAAGAAGAACAGCGGGGACCGCAATAAAAATGGTTGGAAATGAATACACCCTGGAAAGTAGTTTGTACAGTTTTTGCCAACAAAACTCATTGCAATTAGGCAATTATAAATGCTCAGGAATTTTCTGAAGATGAGATGATTTGCAATTTAATATTGTTATAATGTTGGTAACATGTCAGGGAACAACTGGCCTTTTAAGCCAGTCAGATCACCAGGTTCATGAATCAGCTTCAGAGAGAAAACACAAGGAATCCCCCAGTAGTTTTTAATAGTTGTATGACAGCCTAGAGGGTCAGAAAGTAAAATTATGTCAGGGATTATCTTGTAGCCCTTCCTTGTACTTTTAGTCTCATTGCCATTACGGGTTGCAAATACCAATTGTGTGTTTGAGAGACTCTCATACATCCTATGCTAAAACAAAACCCGTTTCCCAAGCTGTAGATAATTTTGTTGTATACTCTTCCATGTGGATTTGGGCTCCTCATCACTTCTGAGAACTGTTACTGTCACCCTGATAGTAAAGAATTAGATGGGGGTTAACTCCAAAATACATGTATTACCAGCAGCACCTATAACACCTATAACACAAGTCTGTGAACCTAATTCTGATCCCACTTAGCCTAGTTTTATGCCAGGGAACTTCAACAGAGTGACTCCTAGTTTGCTGCCATATAAGGGAGACTGGACCCAGTATGACTCAGCCCATCACTTGCCAGTCTATTCTAAGCAAGACTATAATAAGAGTTTCCACAAAGGAAGCTTAGTTTGCTAATATGCAAAAGAGAAAAAAAGAGTAGCAAAAGAGTGCCTTTATAGACATTTGTTCCACATTTTTTTTGGCTTTTGAGCTGGATATGTCTACACAGACTATAAATATTTGCTCAAGGCAGATGTGGCATACTTTTGAGCTACCTGTGTTAATTTTAATATACTTCATGCAGTGGTAAAGATATGACAGCATAGGCTGGAAACTGGAGTACAGGTGTCCTGGGCACACATAGTAGTCACTTGTGCATGCCACCACTTTTTGCTTCACTTGCTAATTATGTTAACACTAGTCTGGATGTTGTAAAATCACTTTGCCTGAAGAAGAATGGGGCACAGAGAATCCCTCCTGAAGATAATGTTTTGGTAGGAGGGGTGCAATTCTCTCGTTTTCTGAGTCACTGAAATTCAGCTGTTTCCTAATGGACCCTTTAATCAGGACAAAGAATGAGTTTGTGCTTGAGGAAAGCACTCCCAGTGCACGCCTAACCTCGCATTTTGCCTCTGAGAAACATTATTTTGTTACCTCAGATTTTATAGCAAAGGCAAAAGTGTTTGTAGTATCTTATTAATGGAAAAGCTTATTAACTCAGTTGGAAAGACAGGTTATAAAAAAACATCCACGATGGCTGCAGCTATGGGGCTATACCCAGCAAATGCCTCAGGCATGCAGCTTTACCCACATGGGGCTGGTTTGCTCAGGTGACTGTTGATACCGTATGCGTTCCACAGCAGCAGCCCTGTCACCTCTACAAGGTCATGCTATTTGCCTTGAATGTTGCTTTTAACATAAAACCACTTTGAATGTTAGAGGATGCTCAGCTACTCACGTAAGAGGTCATTCTGAAAGCAGCATGTTATCCTGTAGAATATAAATCAAGTTACACGCATGTATATTTTGCTCATCTGAGAAGATTATTCCAGCTATTGCCTTAAGAAGTCACAAGGTCACTGCTCCCTTTGCTCAAATTCCTTGTTGAAATGTACATCTTTTAGAAGGCCAGTAAGAAGCCAGACTATGCATAACAGGCAAGTAAAAGAGATTTGGAGAATGTGTAGAAGACCAGCAATCTACATAAATCATAAGTTTATACTTCTCTTCCACTATTGCTTCCCTTTTTTGAGCTGCTGGACCATGAGCAAAACACTGGCTTTGGTGAATAAAGAATTAAAAAAAAATTAAAATATATGGGCAGTTTTTACTGGATCTTTTTGATCAGCCATAGGAAAAATGGCAAATGCACCACAATGATTGGTTAAAACTTAGAGAAGAACAGAATGCACTTCTAGCCTCAGGCTTGCTATCTGAGCCATGGGTCAGAAAAAAGGTAGTTTTATAGTGTTGTCTTTAGAGGCCTTATATTGTCTGTGCTTCTGTAGCTTTTTAATATGCTTTGTGGACAAGCAAAAAATTTCAGAATTATTTCCTTCTCACTCAGCATTTGCAGTCTCTGCTCTGTTTTTTGGTTAAGTTCTTCTTTTGAGCCTCATGCCATAGCATCCCAGAGTCAGATTCCTGGGATGAAGGTGGAAAAGTTTACTCCATTAGTAATTCCTAGAAAAAAGGTAGGACTGGGAGTTTTCCCCATCTCGTACACCCAGTTCTGTTGGATCCTCTGTGTGTGCTGGTAGGTGCTCCTCAGAGCAGCACCAGCAATAACTATCCTCCTGTTGTTGTGATGCTTCCAGCAGGGATGTGATGGATGGGAGGACATGTAGAAAGCTACTAAAGTGTGAGGAATTTGTGAGGAAGCAGTGACTCTGGAGGCTGGCAGTGAGTCTTTACTTGAAGTCACCTCCCTAGGCTGATGGTGAAGCTCTTGGTGACCTTGAATGTGATATATGGCATGATTAGCCAAGTTCATTGTTTACCATGTGTAGAAAGGAGTAATTGATAGTTCACCAACAGACTGCCCTGGCTCCTGGCAGACCTTAGGGGGAAAGGCATTGCATTCATCTCTGGCTATTTCTGAGCTAAATAAAAATAGATTTGTGTCATATAACATCCTGGTATTTATATTTCAGGAGGCAGAACTTAATTTCTTAATTAACCTGAGTAAATAATTAAAATTGTCCCAAATACTTCAAGAGAAAAAGCATTAAAAAAATACCTTAGTGTATGGGAATAAGATTACATTTAAAAAAATAAAAAAAGCAGCTATTCATGCACTGCCATTTTTTGCTGTTGCTGCCTTGTCTCCCTTGCTAAGTGAAAGGAACATTTTCCCTTCTTCAAAGTCTATCTTGTTTTATGTTTATTACATCTTGTCACCTTGTGGCACATCCAGCTAGATTTGCTAGAATTGGATGTTAATATTAATAATTACTTGTCTGTACTAAATGAAAGTGCTAATGAAGTCAATGCCTCTCTGGGGGTAAGGTCTAGGCTTCCATTGCTATGAAGGTGTAGCTGGATTTTTATGAAGAGAGCGTACATTATCTCCCCAAAAACACTTCTCTGAAGTGATAATACACCATATAATCTCCCTTAGCAAATAGTAACAAGTGCCAGGGAGCAGCAAGAGATTTGTGAATGTTGAGGAGGAAAAATAAAATTGCCGCAAGCCACCCAGAGGCTATGGAGCTTAACTCAGCATGTGGCTGAACTGCAGGCAGTGCTATTTTAAATAATTGATAGAGTTGTAAATGTACATGATGTGGTACAGGAAGAGGTCAGTGCCTAACACATAGGGAGCCCTTGCCCTGAAGGGGCTGTAGCTCAGGAGTGTGAGTGCAGGAGAGCCCTGGTACCTCATCAGAGGAAGGGGCACGGCCTTTGGAACACAGATGTCTGAAGGAGGGCAGGGGTGACAATTCAGGGATGAGGCCAGTAGCTAGAAACAAGCGAGGGGTGCCAGCACAAAGTCAGATGCAGCTTGGAGGAGGCAATCAGACAATTCAGAGCTGTGCCATTTTAAGCAGGCTGACTAAGACACGTTGGTGATTCAGCAGCAATGCTGGCATGGCAGCAGAGCTTCGGGAGCTCGCGTGAAACGAGAGCAGACACTCTGAACCCAAGGTCTGGTGTTATTGGTGAGGATGGAGAATCCTGCAGCTGAGACCTCCTCAGCTCAGATGTAGGGTGCCTAAGGCAGTGGGTGGAGGGCTCTGAAGATGACACTCGTTATCTGAAGTATTAGGATGTAGGGAGTGTTACGTCACAGGAGCGAGAAAATTTGCTGATATTTCTTTCCACATTGCCCCTGGACGAAGTATGGTTTGACCTGTGTTACTCAGTCCAGAGGGAAATGGTGACACCCAGAAAGCTTTTATAAGATAGTCCCAACCTTCTGGAGCTGTGTGAATGTGCCTTCCCCAGATCTCTCTTCTGCTGGCTCTCAGCGTGGGACACCTACTGACGGTATCGAAGCCTCAGGGGGCAGGGAGAGAGCTGCCAGTGAGACAGCTGGTTGCCATTACATTATTTACTCCTTACCCTGGAACACAAAAATAATAATTAAATGAATGTTACTTGAAAGAGGGAGAAAGCAGCAAGCAAACAAGATTTTTTTTAGATCTGACAGGTTCAGCTCTAACACATTTGCATCTTAAACATCTGTCTATGTGTAAAGAATTTTCAAGCATTTGGATGCACAGAATCAAATCCACGTCAGTGCCATACTCAACGGCTGCTGTAAGCATTTTCTGATACAAATAACTCATAGTAGTTAAGTAATTTGCCAATATTTTAAGAAGAGGTGTATTTGATAAAAAAAACCCCAAAAAAACAACACCAAACAAACCCTTCTTCTTTTCCCCATTTAGCAAAGATTTTTTGAGGACAGATTTTAACACCAGTTTTTAAACAGAATTCCCCATTGCTCTCCATAGAATCCCAGTTCTGAAGAGTGGTGTGGTACCACCATATGTCAGTTTCTCAAAAATGTTGTATTTAACCAAGCAACAAGAAGTCAATTTTGTGATACAGAACAAATGTAAAGACATATGGTGAGTAGACCTGCTGGGGAAATACCAAACTTTCTGGTATACAGAACAAAAATGTCTCAGTATTTTTACTGTCTACTGCCTAGTCTGCTTCCAAGAGAGCCTGTAGATTCAAAAAGACATATGGGGCAGAATACATCTCACCCAGCTTGAGTCATCTACAATACAAAGATCTATGTCTGAGCTAGGCACCTTAGGCTATCATTACTATCAATAGTTAGGCACTTTAAAAGGCCTTGATCAATCTCTGCTTTAGATGTCTGAGTTTGGATAAAATAAACTTCTTTTTTAGAAGGGAATGATTTTTAATTTTTTTTTCCTTCACCCATTTGGATTGGCTATGCAGAAATCTTAGGTCACTAATTCAGATGAAAACATCCCCAAGGTAGACATGAATGTTTAGAAGAATCCCACCTATGCATGAGATTTTTTTGGACCTAGAAGATGCTGAAAATGTCCAAAAGTGCAATACATGGTATGATTTCCACAGAGTTTGGAAGATCAATTCTTCTGGGAAAAAACATGCCCTGATCATTGAAAATATTTTCTGGACATTTTGATGGAAATATTTTATTAGATTTTTGTTTTATTATACTTCTCTCTCTTTAAGAAAACCCCAACAACCAAGAAATAGGTGAAGTGGATGCAGCTTTACAGTGTTTGGTAGAATTTGGTGCTCTGATGGAATATAGGTCCCTTCATGTTTCTCTAACACTGTACTTAGCAATGTGGGGCCTCACTGTTTCAGAAACATTCATATTACTTCTAGAACTTTGCAAGATACCCTAATGACAAGATGAAATATGTATGTAGCACAAGCTGACTTTGGGAAAGCCTGGAGAATGTAGTTGCAAAGAATGTCTTTGCCAGTGTAACATTTTATGACGTAAACTCAGTTGCTAAATTGGAAACCCTCTTTATTCTGTTAAACTAGTGTAACAATTTCTATCTTTGAGCTTCATTCTTTGGAGAACTCCCAGACATGCACATTGTTTTGCTGCTGTTGTTCTTGTGATGGTGATGGAAATCTAGAATTCTTAGTAAAGAGGAATGAAGGACTTGTCTGGAGCCAAAAATAACTAATGAGGAAGCAAGGAGGAAGTTGATAATACCTTCCCCCTGCATGGAACCAGTACAGGCACTACTGTGGCTTAAGCTGATATCCTTTGCTTTATAAAACTGCTTAACTCTACCAGCTCCCCTCAGCCCCTCTTCTTTAAGGCCCAGCAACTTAGATTTTGCTTTTTTCCAAACAGTGAGGGAACATTAAGAACTCTGTGTCTCCCTCCCCATGAACAGCATGTGTTCTGCGTTTCTGAAATTGTATTTCAGCAGATCAGGGAGGAAGAGGCCACAATATTGATTTGGAAAACTGCATTACATTAATGGCAGCTATTCCCTTTTTGGTTTAATTATCAAAAGCAGCCATGAATACAGATCTGTTCTTGCATCTGTGGAAAACTGAAACTTCACTGAAAGCAAAATTAAAGCTCTGATTGCTTAGGCAGTCAATGGAATATCCATTTACAACTACATTTCTGGTAGCAAGAACAAGGAATTCCATAAATAAATGAAAATACAAAATGTTACACTTTCAAATAGAGAATGTATCAACAAATATTAATAGCTCACTACAAAAGTGTTAGGGAGGAAAAAGCAGCTGCAGCTGGGGAAACAGGGGTGATGTGTGGAAGGCACAAAGGTAAGGCCCACACCTGCTAGACTTCTTTGCACAGGAGTTTTCTGCTGCCCCAGCATGAGGACTATGGCTGAGTTCTCTAGACTGTGTGTGTTCCCTGAACTGTACTTTCTTGTAGGTAACTTTATATAAATGGATTATGCACTTTGGTTTTCTGCCTTGATGGGATCCCTGTGAGCATCAATAAACTCACAACATCAAGAGTGTCTGGTCTAATCATCTCTCTTGGAGTCAGAAGTGTGAAAGCCTGCGCTGTTCAAAATCAGTATTTACAGCAATTTTACATCCCCTTTTCATATTCTAGGTGAAATTTGTCAGAAAAACAATCCAGTCTATCTACACATTGCATATACTACCATATAAACTAAACAAACATAAGGAAATGACAAAGCATCAGCTCTTCAACATATGGGTAGAATGATTAGCTAGGAGGTTATTTTTAAATATAAAACCTCTTTATCTGTCCTTAAAGTTCCCAGTTGTTTAAAGGAACATTTTCTGATGCTGCTGACTTTCTTCTGAAGCTGTCTGTGCACGCTTCTGGACCATCCATGCAACATTCCGAAATGTATACTACTGCCTAATTAAGTTGCCTGCTGACTATTTCTGACACACACAATTCTTCAACACAGCAAACTCAGCAATAAAAATATAGCAAAGCAAGTAAAAAATCACAGAATGAACTCTTAACCTCAAATATGGATCATTCGGATTTAATTGGGAAAAGAACACGTTTAATTTTTTCCCGTAGGATCAACCACAAATAAAACACAAATGTAAATATTTGTTTGAGAAATGGTGCCTCTGCTAGCAGCTAATTCAAGACCCTGCCAAATGCAGGGCAAATTCTGATTTCAGTTTGCACAAAATTATTGCTGATGTCAGAAGGAACACTGCAGGTGGTAAAAAGGGCCTTTCTCTCTATTCAACAAGTGTTGTGTGTAAGGCAGCACTCCATTGAAGCTGGAGAGTGTGAAAGAAAACTTTAAAAATAAGAGCTTCTATAAATGGAAAAAAAAAAAGTCAGGAGATCATCATCAATGAGAAGGGCCCAGATAAAGTCTCTGAGAGCCTACTGGATAACATTTTTGAAAGTTAAGTATGTTTTAGAGATGGGAGTAATGATGACTCTCTCCTGGCCTGGCATCAGAGGGACAGAGATGGTGAGAACACGACTGAAAGGACAATGCTTGAACAAGCCCTGAGAAGAGCCTAGCACAAAGATCTGCTCTTTGACCCACAGGCAGCAGAATGGTGACTTGTTTGGTAAATCCCTAAGTATAAACACCTGTCTTTTAAAGATGTTTGGAAGTAAAGAAAGACCTAGGACCTTCTCCAAGGCTTTTTTCCCCATCAGCAAAGGCATCTAACTTTGTGTAATGGCTCAGTTCAAGAAGTCATAAGAAGGATCAATCAGATTATTGTTTAATATTTCAGTGAACATCTCCTCAGACCACATGGGCCAGCAATAATGCAATGCATGCTCAGAGCTCCTGTTATCCAGGTATCTAAATTACTTTATTGGAAATGATATAAGCTTCATCAGCAGATGAGCACTATAATTTAAAAGATGGACATGACAACGTGCATGTATGTTAAGATAATTATACAATTAAACAGCTGTTTAAAGACAGAACCAGGACATAGCCCAGCTTTCCTGACTGAGACTTCCTGACAGTCTCCTTTCAATACCATCTGGATCATTTTCTTCTTTATTTTTCGAAATGAATAATTCAGCTGTTTGTCAATATTGTATGGTAGCTGTTTTCAAAAATTGTGGGTTAAATACTGGGCTGGATCTCCAGGAAATATAATGTAAATGTCATAGGCCTGTATGTACACCTTTTTGTACACCTTCAGTGGCATGTACGGGACTTTTCAAGGACACTGCAGTTTAAACAAGACTGAGAGCCACACTCGCTTTTCATCTCTTCACCAGTCCCCTTCCTAGCATTTGTCTAGGACAGTACTGGCACAAATGTCTAGGTTTTACTACTGTCTTCAGCAGTGCTTTACCCAAAGGAGTATTTGCTGCTACCAGTTCTGTGGATTTTTTTTGCTGTGTTGTCAGCACTTCATAAAGGGACTAAAACATGGTGAAGGATCTTGCCACCACCTACTTTTGACTCGTGCTTTTTCTCCTCTTGCATATTTGTAGGTTATACACTAAAGTATAGTCAAGAGGTCAAAAAAACCATGAAGTGACTGAGCCATTTTTAAATACTACCCTTTGAAATGTCTCCTGTAATTGAAGCAACGTTAGCTAAATATAAGTACTTAGACACAGAGTGATGAGAGGGGGCTTCCTTTTTGAGCCTTTGTATGTACACTTCCCAGAGAGTTCATACAACCCACTGATGGTGAACTAATGGGGCAGAGCTTGTGGCAGCCAGCCTCCTGACCCACCACACTGCCCCTGCCTCCCGAAGGCCACGTCACCACAATTACATATCAGCAAATCTTTTTAAAAAGGAACTGTGCTACTTTAACCTACATAATATGATTTTTAGCAGAGGACAAACACACTGTTGATATAGGTGACTTATTACACTCACGTTGCATGTGGTTGACCCAAATAGCACAAATTCAGATTCTGACTGAAATGTACTAAAAAATTGCATGTTTCTGGCCCATCACTACAGTTTACATTTACTAAAAATATCCCTGCACTGTGCAGATGGTAGAGTTCATTTAGTCCAAAATAGTCATGAAGAAACAAGTTTTAACGATAATATGAGATTATTCTTTTGCTTCTATGCTCCAGTAGTCTTGTAAGGTGACTATAAAAAAGAGAAAAAAGGTGCTGACAATTTTTTGTGTGGATGGTAATGCTGTAGTCAGGACAGCTGTCAATTTTTTTTGATCCATCTGTGCCTGAACTTTAAGAGAACTTTTCTCAGGACAGCATCCTGCCAACACATCAGCCCTGCACAGCAGCTCCTTAGAGCGAACAGTTTTCTCTTTTTGGTATCAGGGGGAAGATTACCTCTGTTTCTGCAAGAGAGGTGAAAATACATACTGAATGTGGTGTCCCTAGTGTGACACAGTAAGGTTGTCTCTTCCTTGCAACTCTGGTTCCCTCCTACTTGCACTTTCAATGATCTGGGCTATGCTTTAACCTGGACATCTGGAAAACACATGGATAATCAGACTAACAGGGTCAAATCCAGGCATCTATCTGGCCTGACTTCAGGCTTGTTTCTGGAGCTGGAGGAATGTGGAATAGTGATGACTCTGACACAAGTTTTCCCTTGTAAAGGACAATAGAGATAATAATCAGAACAATTATGCAAAACTCACTAAAACTTTCAGGAATTTACAAGTAGGTACTGGTAAATATTCAAGTAGCAATTGGGAGGATTGCAAGAGCAAGTCCTCCTTTCTTAATCCAAACAAAGCAGAGAACAAACACCAAGGGACCACGCAAAAAGTGGTAGCACTGATATAAAAAAAGTGCAGCTCAAGCAAGAAGTGGTTGCTGAATGTTATAAAATCCAGTGTGGTAAGGAAGGTCTGTGAAAAGAAGTACCAAGAAACAACAAAAGGATAAACGGGGGAATAAAATTCTCAAGTTGTAGTTAAATCTTTACAAACATCAGAAGGTATATCAAGTACCATCTTATTGAATTGTAGGCAGAGAAAAAGCTGGTTTAGCAGCATTGGAAGACTGTGTTTATACTGCTTTTATGGAGTCCTTTTCCTCAGCAGTTATTTGTCCATCTGTTTCCATTTCAGTTTTATAGCTATTTTTGACTCACAGCAGGTCAAAACTAAGGGGGGCCTTTTTGTTGTTAACAGACAGTGTTTGTAATGCTCTAAGGGAGCGTCTGTGTCAGTACCTTCCCTCTGTGCCTGGCTGGGGGTCAGGGAGAAGCATGGCTTTTGCTCACCTACCTACCACCTCCTTCAGGACTGGGAAGCCCATTTGTGTCTTTGACTGCACCAATACCCATGGCCTCCTGCTAGCTCTTCTAACACATGCCTGCATGCTCTGTCTCATGCTGTCCCAAACACTAGAGAGAAGCTCTCCCTGAAACATCTCTTCAGTTCTCCTTTAAAACTCTCCTTTTTCTATATTAACTCCATAAGTT
Source organism: Parus major (assembly GCF_001522545.3). NCBI lineage: Eukaryota > Metazoa > Chordata > Aves > Passeriformes > Paridae > Parus > Parus major. The sequence goes on along the minus strand of NC_031773.1, from coordinate 33,089,102 downwards.
TGCATGAAACCTACTAGACTGACAAATATTTGTTTTTTCACTTCCTTAAACTTGTTCTCTTGTCTTCTCTTCTGCCTATCTGCTGTGTCTTTTTACAGCTTTAAACTGTAGGGTTTTGAGAGGCAGAACTTTTTTCTCATGTGCTATGGAAGGTCTGGTACAAAGAGCATCAGTACTGGCATGAGCAGCCTCTTGTCTTTCTGGCACACCACAGATCAGCTGTGGTCAATATACAAATTAATTTTTTTCTGGATTTAGATCTCCCCATAGAAACATCCTTATGATCAGTACCAGAGTTTTAATAAGCTCTACTGAGGTTCTGAGAGATGACTCATGGTTTGATGTACTTGTAACAACATGGATGATGCAGGAAGCAGGTCTGTCCTGCACAGAATCCTCCCCATCACTTTCATATCTAGTTTCAGGATTAATTAATTTAGTGTCAAATCCTGCCTGTGGGCAGGCCATTATCTGACAAGAAGCATCTAAGGACCAGACCCTAAATGGCATTTATGTTCCTAAAGCCTATTTAAGTGACAAATATATCCCAATTCCTTTGGAAAGGAGGTTTCCAAATATGAGCTGTTTCTTAAAAACTGGTACTCTCTTATCACTCAGAATTTGTACAATCAGACAGTAAATTGAAGACTTGTAAAACTTTCATTTTCCTAAAAGATCATGAAATTTTCTAGTTACATTGCAGCCCTTGTGCTAAAAGGGCACACTTTCCCTTCTTCTCAGGGGTGCATTAGAAGATATCTGCGGAGGAATCCAAAACAGAGACTGTCATTGCCTCAGCAGTTCTTTTGCAATCTGGTTTGCATTCAGAAATGCATTTGAGCCACAAAAATCAATTGTTACAGAAACTGTGGTGCCTTGTGGGAAGGACACAACAGTGAAACAATATTGTGGGTGAGGGTGGGTGGGAGGTTAGAAGCAGAACGTGACCAGTGGGGAATGGACTCTCTGGGTTCTCACTAAGCACTGTGCAGGTTTTTGTGGATCGACCCTGTTACTGTCAACACCACAGGCTCTAATCTTATTGTGCGCCCTTGCTTATCAGATCATGCATGCTAATGTAAGATAACTGCCCTTAGATCAAGCAGACAGAGATGAGCAGCTTTGCTAAAAAGAAAACGGTCCAGCTGGAGCAGTTTCCTTCTAAATTATGGCAAGGTGGTGGCAAACAGCTTCAAACATTTTTAATAAGAAAAGTTGTGAATCTCTTCCCTAGCAATCCATCTATGAACATGGACGTAAAGGGTCTGTGAAACCAGTCAATTAAAATAAATCAGCCATATTTATTGACCTGCCTGATCAGATCTCAGATTTGCTTGAGAGGCACAGTGCACACTGCTACGGCTGTCAGCAGCACCTGCAGCCCAGCCCTGCTGAGGACAAACCTGGGGGTCAGACTTCCCAGGTAAAACCAAAGAGATTCTGGATAACCAGACCCTTTGCAGAACTGATACGCTTTCTATTTATGTGTACAAATCCACTACTGAAACCTGACCCTTGAAATGCTACTGTTTATTAGAATCTGAAGGGCTTGCTGTTAGGTAAGTACAGATAAGACATGTACCTGAGACTGTTTGACCCCTGCTAATATTTTTCTGGATTGGGTTAAACTTTGTGAGCATAATCAGCTGCTTTTCCTTCCAGGATAAACCTAAAAAAAGCCACCAGCTCATCTGGCAAGGAAGGGACCTCCACCCCCACTGAAGTCACAGTGGAGCTGGAGTGAGCATGCCCAAGGGTGTGCTGATGCAAGAGGACAGTGTGGGAGATAACTTCTGTTGTGCATCTGTGTCCCTACAAGGACAAGAAGACAGAAGGATTACAGAAATCCTGGAAAGACAGGAAAGGCATGAAGACCGCAGGAAAAGCCCCAGATCCTTAAGGAGAGAAGAGTAAGCAAGGTTTCCTGATGATAAGCATTGTGGGTGCACTAAAGCCTGCCCTGCCTCTCCAGGGACCAGATCTCTACCCATGACCCCATTTAAGCCCATTTTAGACTTCCATCTGAGCTGTGATGCTGGTCCACAGCAATGCCCAGTCGTGGACCCTCTTGACCCTCCTGGACCCTGGCTTTTAGACTGGCTTGCCCTTGGTCCCCTCTCCGCCACAGAAGTGCCAGTGACCTGGATTCTGGGTGGAACCCAGCTGTCCCTGGCTGCCCTGATCCCTGCCTGGGGTGAAATCCTGCCCTGCCTGTCCCCAGGTGAGAGAGACCTGGCAGGCTCTGGTCTCCAGGGAGGTGCTGGCCCAACAGCATCCTGGGGAAGCCCTGGCAGGAGTGTGGGACCACAACTCCCCAGCTTGACTGCAGCTGTGCTCTGGGAAGCATTGCTGGGTAGGATCTCTGTAAACAGGGACCTCTTGCATCTGGAAATGTCAGCTTTTGTCAGTAATATCTCAGACAATGCACAGAATCCTGAATTTTATGTAATTCAGAGTAGAAAAAGCAGTTTAGAGCAGGTGGCTGTGGTGCCACTGTGGTTTCTTGAGGTCTTCTTACTACTTTACATTTAGTAAATTAACTTTTTAAAAATCATGTTAGGAGCGTTTTTAAAAGTTGCTTGGAGCAACCCTTTGCTCTTGCAAAAAAAGAGTGGGTCAGCAGTAAGGAGAAGTGGTGGAAACAACAATGCTTGTGCTTTGCATTGCCAGGCAATTCTCAGATACAAACCAGATGTTAACAGCAGTCCCCAAAATACTTGGAGCCATAGAAGTTGAGAAAAGTGGGGTCAGACAGGCAGAAGGTGAAAGAGATTGTCAGAACTGTTCATAATTCACAACAGAAAGCAAAATGAGGCTGTTGCCACTTCTCTGCTGGTATCTAGAACATTTCATGTCCCCTAACATGAACAGCTACATAACAGGTACAAGCTGCTGGAGTCTGAGCTGCTGATGGGCATTCTTGAAAATTCTTTAGTGTGCACCGTGTTGCTTTTAGCTAGATTAAGGCATTTAGACAGAGATCACTATGGTGCATTGTGTCAGAAGGCCTCTAAATAAAATGGTTGAAATATGTGGATACTAACTCTAGAGGAACTGGTTTCTGCAATTTTTGTCAGGGCAAATGGCCATAATTCTAAGGGAGAATTTTGCTTATTGCCCTAGGCTGTGTTTTGAAAGGTATTAAGGTGCTGAAAGATAGTTTCAAATTCCTACTAAGACTTTCAGAAATATTGCCTGCTTCATAAAATCTTACTTGGCACTCACCTGGTTTGTTGGTACTTAAATATCTTGGAAATCTGGAAAGGTAGTAAATGCAGAAAAATTACGGGAGTTCAGATAGAAAAATAGCATTTTTTTTACAGTATTAGGGTTGGTACACTCTTTAACTGTTAATACAAATAAATCAGGATCTTTTACAAGGTGCATGGAACTAAAAGGTAAAAATGAAAAATGGACACCTAAAAAAAGATAATGAAGAGATAGGAGAAAATGCAAAAAGTCTACTTCATAAAGAACCTAGGAGAAAATGCAAAAAGTCTACTTCATAAAGAACCTAGCATGCAGATTCAGATGATTTACTTTTTCCTTTTCTTTTCCAACCTTTTCTCTTGGGAATTATTAGATGAATGTAGAATTGTAAATTGAGTATACAGATCTTTCTACATTTGCAGAATGAGAGATCTGAAATCACATAACCAACGTTCTTCAAACTGGTAAGAACAGTTACTTGTTCAAGAAAGTTAAATATATCCTGTAATAGTGAGTAAATCAAACTGAGTTATTCTACATGTGAGTATAAGCATCCAGTTTGGTTGTCTTTCTTTTTTTTTTTTTCTTTCAAGGGTAAGAAATAGAATGGTTCTTGAATATGTAGATCAGTATAATTTAATTAGCTTTTATGACCAGGAATCCTCAGAGATAACTGTAAAACTCAATTAGACTGTATTAAAATGCAGCCATTTTCCTGAAGCTTCACTGAAACAGCCCTTACTTATTCGAGAAAATGATAAAAGTCTAGATATCTAAATATAACATAAAGAATAGGCATGTGGAAAGACATGTCTGTTGTTGTTTTTATATAGTGACTTCTTTCCTGACTTTCCCAGTGAAATACATTGCAAGGTACACATCATACCTTGAGTTGTAAGCTGTCCTGGCCAGCCAGTGTTGCAGTATGATCTCACAGTCTGTTTAAAATTGGATTTGAGGAAGATTTTAGCAAAGTGTAGTGCCTCAGGGCAAAAGCCTATTATCTGCAGGAATCAGGGAAGGATCATGTCCCAGCTGTACTCTCCCTCCCAGCTCCAGATGTTACACACACACAGCTGGCTGAGCACACAGGAAGATCTGCAAATACCTAACCACACAGTCAGATGATCACATCTTAATTGATGCCTTCTTTCCTCACCCCTGCCTCTCTGTATCTTAATCAGACCTTCATCTATGCTGAGTTTAAAAGCAGTGCAGGGGTGGCACTCGGTGGCCATCCAGCTTGGTCTGTGTCCACCCGCCCTCCCACACGGCCACAGTTAGTCCTTGCATGATGGCTCTCTGCCTTGAGATGAGGTTGCCTCCTATGAGTTTCCAGTGCACTCCAAACTTCAGGTTTCTGCTGAAGCAGCAGCTTTTGAGGGAAGGAATCACAATTACAGTTTGGTATCTCTAATGAACATTACAGACATATATGACTACATTACAGAATATTCAATATTTAGTTTTTAAGCTTGAACTTTTTCCCCTGAACAAAATATTCTGGCCATATCAAAGAGAATGATTCTACTTTTAATTGTCCTGATGGAGTACACACTGTCTTAAATACTAGTAAACCTATCAATGTCAGGAATGGCTTATGTTATTCCTGCAGTTATGGGTTACCCAAACCAGAAGTGGGGAGGGGTCAGCAGCCCACAGCTACAGTATCTTGCCCACCAGAAGTTTGGTCTTCAGAGAAGGAGGGGCAAAGCAGCTGGGCAGCTTTCCCATTGCTGCCATGCACATCTGGCCCTGAATTCCAGCTCAGTCTTATTTATTTCAATTAGCTCATTGCACGTTTCAAGCCTCCATGCTTATCTCAAAAACAAATATTTGCTGTACAGCACGTCACACTACCCAGTATTATGTTCTCTGCATAACGAAAGTCCTTGCAAAATACACCACAAAGAGCTTGTTGTAAATCTATTGTGAGAATCTTCAGTCTTTCTTTGCCTGATTTTATAGGATTAAAGTCTCAGAATTGATGCTGCATTAGTGTGCTGTTTCTGTGGAAATGATTGCATTTCATAATTATGTGTTCAAGTTCTAAAGGGGAGAGACAAGTGTGAAGTAAACAGAACTCTTATCAAATTTGCAGCACTAAAGAACAAGCATTGTCTCAAAATCTCAAGTTCTCCTCTTTGTTTTTAAGGCATAAGGAAAAATATTTGAGAGTTAGGAACCATGGCACTGGGTTGATGTTCCCTTGCATCGACATAGTTAATCTGTCAGCAATTCCATCAGCAAACCTATTTTTCAGACCTGTTAACTGTGGTCTGAAAATCAATTCCAGACTTAATCATGGACAAAGGGGTGCATTCCATGTTCTGCATGCCAGCGATACACATATATCACTTGGAGAATAGATTCCAAGGTCTCAGACCATAAGAAATTTAATGCTTACAATATTTATGACAGAATAGCACCACTGTGCTAAAGAGTGAGGAAAAGTAGGCAGAATAGGTGATTCAAATGAAAAATAGTTTGACCGTCTGTTTAAAATTCCTTGGCCTTCGGCCTTATCGAATAATCCAAGGCACGAAAAAATTGTACTGGAATTTGCCTCTTGTCATATCTCATTGCTTAATTATTAAACATGTTTGGTATGGTACAGTTGCTCTATAATAAAGTCTGTCATTACCTAAGCAAACAAAATTCCTTGTGCTATTGTCCTTGTAGGTAGTCAATACCTGATAAGGGCCAGGGCTGCAGCTCCAGGCTGAAGCAGGGCCGTACAGCTCTCCTGTGTGAAATGGTATCATCCTGGGCAGTGCTGGTACTCACAGAGCAACCAGGCACTGCATTTTCAACTCCTTATTGTTTTCTTCATTCAGGAAAAAATCCTGCAGCCTTCTGTCCACCTGGACAGACCGGGGGAGAGGACAGGACAGTGATCCTTTAGCAACAGCAAATGCCAAAGCCTTTGGAGCAGGGGGCTGGAGATAAAACTGGCAGTGATATCAGGTCAGGACATCAAAATTACTGAGGTTTCTGCACTTCCCAGTACACTCAGTGAAGCAGGCAGAAGAACAGAGCTTAGAGAACACACTGCATGAGCAGGGAAAGGACACCCTTCCTCCTCTACCCCTGCTTGCCCGAACCCAGTTTCTCAGGACGGGTCTGAAAAAAAGAATCTGTCCGAGGCACATACGTGAAGCACTTCTGCACCTGTTTATTTTTAGGCTTCCCACTTGATTTTAACCAAGGACCCCCCAAATCAGGATTAGTGAAACAGACAGTGACAGAAATTTTCATCTCTGTAAGCCCTAGGCTTAGCACTAGCGCAGCCCTTAGTGGATACAGTGTCCTTCAGTTTTACTATCACCACTAGCTTTGTGTGCCCCTACTTTTTGTTTCTAAATTTGGGTTCACTTGCCTGTTTTCCCAGACAGGCTTTGTGAGGCACCAGTTTTCCACTGATGTGTGCTGGAATGGTGCCAGCTCCTGGCCATGAGTATCAGTCACAGTCCAGCACCTCTGTGCAGGTACCCAAAAACTGAGACAAGATACATCCAAATTAATGTCTTTTCACTTCATCATTTTATCATTTTCTGTGCAAGTGCAAACCAGTCCCTTCAGTTGGGAGTGAAAGAGGAGTGAGGCTCAAATACTGATGAGAGTCCCACTCTCTGTCCACCCCTTGGTCCCAGTGACAAGGTCTCAACCCCCCACGTGAATGTGCAGCCCAGCACAGGGCTGGGCAGTAACTGAGGCTGTACAAGTGCCACGAATACGTGGTGACCTCGGCCCCTGCAGCATCTTTGCCAAGGTGCCTTTAGCTGCAGGGATAACAAAACTGCATGAGCTCTGCTGTGGTGCAGCAAAGGGCTTGACTCAGAGACATGCTGAGCTCTGGCAGCATCACTGAGTTCATTATGAAAGGCAGGGTTTTCCTAAACAGAAAATGGTATCTGTGGGCCGCCTCTGAAGGGTGCTTAATTTTAGTTCTGCTCCCGGGTGACCCTCGGGAACCAGGCAGGATGTCATCCTGGGAAGGAGAGAAAGGTGGGCTGGTGCTGTGAGTTCTTCTGTGGATGTGATGCTGCTAATTTATCTTCATCTGCTGTTTTTGTTACACAGCAGCCAGCAAACTGGGGCAGCTGAGGTGCAGGCACCTCTCAGCTGTGAGCGCAGTTCCCTCCAGTGCAGAACTGATGCTGGCAGCGGGGAGAGGTGACTTGTGCTGGTTGAGCAGCTGGCCCTGCCTTGCAATGGGGTCCTGTTCCTGGCTCAGTTCCCTTTTTCCCACTCCCCGTAGCCACTGTGGGCCCCCCAGGGCTGCTATCAGCTGCAATCAGCACTCGATGAGCTCCCTCCCTGCTGCCTCAGCTCTGAGCACTGCAGTGCAGGTATGGGCTCCCAACCACCTCTGCTGCAGAGATGGCAAATTTTCACAGAGGACAAGGCAGAAAACTGGAAGGAACTTTTATGTTGGGTCCTTAATGATGGAGATACAATTTTTCCAAGGGAGTCAAAAACCTTATACAGGAATTCTACAGTTCTATCTCATCTCTAGTGCAAGCTGTGCACAGCAATGCCATAGCTTTACAACCATATATTCTAGTAGTATTTTCTAAAAAAGACAGACTGGGGCTATTAGGAAAAAAAAAATAAAAAAAATCTTAGAAGTTAATTTCTTTTGAAGCCAACTAACTGAGCACTTGCAAACCTAGCTTTATAAAAAGAGCTGTGTGCTTAACCATGGGCCATCCTGCCCCACAAAACTTTGAAATGAACTGGAAATGATTTCTCTTCAATGTCTTGACCTCAGGGCTCAAAGGGGGGTCTGGCAGCAGCCACATATAAAAGCCCAGGTGGGAAACATTTAATTTTCCCGAGAGGTTACTCCCATGATATTCATGAAGAGGAGTTGCTTCAGATATTGCAAGTTGAGCTCTTTGAATTGTGATGCTTTGCCACAGTAAGGATGAAATACAAACAAATAAGTAAGTAAATATATATATCTCTCCCTCCTTTACCATGCACAAGTTGGAGGGTAGTATGGACAAAAATAAAGGTCCCATAGAAAAAAGGCTGATGTGAAAACCTAGTTGAGGAGGTTCTTTAATTTTATCACAGAATCTCTTGTCCAAACACTTGTTTGCTGTGCACAGGAGCCCTCAGTTTGCAGGGGGAGGAGAGGGTCTAACCTGCATTGCCTGGAGTGGGAGCACACACACTGCTGCAGTCCACAGCCTGAGACACTCCCCTGCCTCCTGCAAATACATTAGCTCTTGGGTTCATCTGTGACCTCTTGAGATATTCTGTCTTTACCACTTATGTTTTGCCCATTCCTATCCTAGGAGGAAACCACGAATTTTTCCCCTTGTGAATTAAATTAATGGAAGAATAATCTAGGGAAAATTGGCTCTTCTTTGGCTGATTACCTTTAGTTATCCTACTAGCCATGTTGGGGATTCAGCACTACTGAAAGAATGAACAGTAATCTAATTAATATGCTTAGTGTACTAGACTAGAATCTAAAGACATATTCAGCTTGCCACAGCATGCAATTTCAAATTTTTTACTCAGCAGTAACATAAAAACAGCCAGACTTTCAGCCCTGCAAACTGGGGATAATGAATTTCTTTCATCCCAAACAATTTACTCCCCGGTGTATTAAAACACTTAACCAGATCAGTTGTATTTGTACCAATGCGTGCTCTTACATGCAGAGCAATGGGAAAAATGAGCAGTCTGCAGTAATGATTATTTTCTTGGTAAATGTTTTTTTTTTTCTTAAAATGATAGGAAAAAGTCACATATTTCTCAGTCACAAGTGAGCGCTGTTTACACAACCAACATGAATAATGATAACAAGTTTATTCCCTGCTGCCCTCACTCTCTTTGGATGCTATCCAGCATTGACTGAAGTCAGGGAGAGCTCTCTGTTGACTCCTCTGGAGAGAGATGGGATTTGCTGCCTGCAGTTGGCACTCCCCTCAAACAAGCATAGCTCTCAAAATGCAACGCAGATGGAAAAGTCCCATGGAGATAGCAGAGCTCATCGTACTCAGGGTTAGTAGGTTCACCCTCTGGGTCCCAAAACAGGGTCAAAGTCAGGAGGAAGGGGGAAAAAAAAGAGTTTTAAAATAAAAGTTTGTATGCCTTTTTCCCTGTCATTCTAGTTTCTGAGGCATTTAGCTATATTTGGTTGAATTTTTAGGCTCCTTTCCAAGACCAGATTGAAGAACCAAAAACTTTGTGAAATTAAAGTTAGGATTTCTGCATGATCACTTCACTTCAAAAGCTTACGTTCAGAAAGAAATCCCCCACCCTGCCACACTTGTTAAAATACAAATGTTTTGTACGAATGCAGTTTTAAGCTAGCCACATGAATCTGGTTTCAAGAATACAATTTTCTACTTTAAAAATTTGATACAACAGCACAGAAATGATGTTGTAAGGACCCCATCCCTTCATCATGAGTGTTTTGGGGTTGAGTTCCACGTTCTTTTGCAAACATGCGTGGGATTAGGGTTCAGTTACAGTGTATATACACAGTTTTTCAAAGCAACTCCCAGAAATGCAGTTAATCATTCAAGCAAAATGGAATTTAGGGACAAGCCTAAGAGAGAAATGAAAAGGAGCAGGGTTTGGCCTGTGGGGGTGGGATTCATCCTGGGAGAGGGGTGATGTGGACTCGAAACAGACCCAGGTTGTCAGCCTTTGACTTTAGGCGCAGCTTTGTCTGAGCAAGTAAGAGCTCACAGGAACTTTTCAGTTGTGCATCCATAAGGGAAGAAATTTGGCTTTGGCTGCCAGCCTCTTCAGTCCTTTGGGCTCTCTGGGGTGGTTCCTCTTGATTTCAAAGTGTGTCAGCTGAGGTTTTTCATGCAGTTGTAAAAACAGTGTGGGTTGAGGAGAGTCACTCCCCGTGAGGTGACCCCTGGAAAACCTGCTCAGTCAACGGCAAGAATTTTTATCCCATTTTGGCAGGCAAGAGATTAAATCATTAGACTTTTCCCATCATCAGCATCCTTGTTGTGGAAACACAGCAGTCAATTTTTTATTGTGGTTCGGCAGGGCTGTCCTCAGCACTGCGTATTTCCTGCTTGGCTTCTACCTTCCTCGCTTTTAAAGCTCATTAGTCTGCTGTGAAAGAGAATATTGAGCCTGTATGTGTTGACCACCCAGGTCTATACATTCCTATTGTCAGATCTATATACTTCTGCTGTCAAAAAAAGCACTGGAGAGCAGAGCATATGATAAAGTGCTCCTAAGGAGATCACTGAATCTTAATCTTTGCCTTTACACCCTGTTTAGCACTATTTCTTCTGAAGCTGTGCAAATATCTGTGCAGTTCTATATTTTCAGCACATGCCACTGCAAAATAAATTATTCAGGATTTTTAGATTACTTATAAATGACACCAATCAATTAACACCACAGCTGGCAGTCTTTGGGGCTTTTGTCACAGGCCAGGATGGTACAACTCTCGACCTCATGTTTCCCAGTCTGAAGGATTATGGTAATGACAGCTTATTTTTATTGAATTTTTAATTGATGAGTAATATCTCTGGACTCACTGTGCTAACATTAAGTCTAGGAAGAATTAATCTCTTGAAGGAGAACATGATATAAGCAGAGCTGCCCTTGTGCAAACAAAAGCCCCTCATTTACACGTGGCACCAAGCAACCAAGTCAATTTGCTGCTGTCAGTTGTCAGAGTCCTTCACAATCCTTTGCAATGAAGATTTGTGCCTTTTCCTGAATGAATAAACCTGACATCTCTTCATCCATCCAAAACACCCAGCTCCTGGGCAGATTGTGCTGGTGTGTGCTCATGGTGTGGCTAAACGGGGACCCATGCAGAGAGCTGCACCTAAACACTGGCAAAGAACAACACAGATGATCAGCATTTTCCATGTTGCTTTAAGGAGCAGTAAAGCTTCATGATGATGGATAAATACTATTATCATGCATTGAACATGTGTGGTTTAAGGACAGAGAATTTTTCAATACAGCTTGAACATGTCATTGAACTGTTTGTTTTATATTAAAGTCTTCCTAGCCCCAAAAACTAAAATCAGGTTATTCAGACCCCAGCTGTTTTAACTTCATGAGGATACTTTAAAAAAATATACATTGTATGCTGACATGGATTGATTCATTAAGGGTGGTGGTAGAGCCTGAATTGGAAGGTGCAGTGAAGATGATGATGAATTTTAATGTGGCCAATGGCTACTGTTCAGCAGATATGAAATTGGAAATCAATGCTAGCTATTAAATACAAAAGGATGCTTTACATCTGAAGCAGTCTTCCATTCCCAATCTTTCTGTGTGCCAGGGGGATGCTGAAATGAAGGAAGGAAGCCCAGCCTTGCAAGGGCCTGCCAGTGCTGCTACCTCTACTTTCTGTTCATGGCTGGGGTACATCTCACCCTCTGTGAAATGGATCCATAGCAAATGCTCCCAACTGCCCCCATGCTGGAAGTGGTGACTCTGCTGGGTCTAAGTCTGACTCTCTGTCTGGGAGCTGCATGACTGTGTCTGAACAGAAGCTCACACATATCTCTAGATCTCATGGTCAGAAGGGAAATCAGTGAAGGGCAATGAGTGCATAATGGATGCAATGACACCTGAGCCCACTGGCACACGGAAGATTAGCCCAAGGCAAGTTAGAGTGCAAACTCTCAAAGCCAAGAGTAACTGCACTGCTGCTGGAGGGTGTTGCTGGAGAAGAATGACATCTCAGGCCACTCTGCCCTGGCCCAGGAAAATGCTGTTGGATGGGTGCATGGTTGTTGCATGGTGCCAGAAGTGGGTGGTAGGTTAAGTCTCTGCCTTCCAGAGAAAACTGCCCTGTCAGTGCAGCTCTGTGTAGCACTGGAGACACCACATGTCCTTGGGGGAGCAGAGGAAGCCTCAGGGAGCTCTGTGTTGTATTTTGCCAAGGACATCAATTTGCTATAATCCAGATGCGTTCCCATACAGTGCAGAGACAAGGTGTTTTAGCCTCCTGTTGCTTTGCTTTCTACCATCCCTCTTTTCAACACACACATGGACAATTGAAATAATTTGACTCTTTTGCTTTGTTATAAAATATTAAATTGAAAGACAGGCACTAAAGTGTCTTATCCCCCTGTAGCAAAGCAATGAAGAAATAAGCATGCCAATCTAATTTAAATATTTGCTGGCTCTGTTGATACTGGAACATTGAGCTAAGTCCCTAATTAAATGAGGAAACAACAAACACAGCTAGTAAACTACTGGTTTTCAAAGTGTCTAACAAAATGAGCACATGAGTATTTTAGATGTTCATCCTCTAGATCTTTCTAGCCTCATCAGTGATGTTTAACATGGTCTTTGTGAAAATACTGCTTCTTTCTCCCGTGCAGGAGCAGAAGAAGGGAGAGAAGCTGTTCCTAGGATGTGGATGATGGATTGCACCTGTGCACTGGAAACAAACACAGATTCCCCTGTGAGCATGGCAGCAGTATTGGTGTAATGAGCTCTTCTTGGGTAAGTTAACACAACAAATGGATCTAGTTCCCAGTGATGGGTCTGGGTGACATGCTCACCCAACACAGGACAGGGAGGTAAGAATAGGATTCTGGGATCTTCCAGCCCAGAGCCTGGCTTTTAGCATCAGACAGCATGGCCTTTTGCATTAAGTCCACAGACAAACCCCAGTCAACACAACTGGTTCACAGAGCTCAGAGAGACACCAGCTCTAGTAAGGAGGGACAGAAATGCACTACCTTACTTTTTTTCTCTGTGTTAAAACTTGTCTGACTCCTGAGAAGAATCTCCTATTACGTACTATAATTTTACCTAGCATGCTGTCCTTGACTTGGGCTGGCACAGCCTATCTCTCCTTATGTACAGTGAATGTGTATAAATTTAGCTGCTAAGGCTGAAGCATTAGTGATTTGCAGCCATTTTGGATGACACTTTTATAACACAAGGGGCAGATTTCAATTTGATGTTCATTGGAGCTGGTGATCAAAAAGCAGGGGAGGGCAGAAGTGCTGCTAAAGCATCTCCAGGAAGCATCCGTTTTGTGAATGTCTGAGATATTTTTTTGTTGTTTTAATTGATATTTGACATTTCAGCCAAGCCTGAAACCTCCAGGATTTAATTGCAGTAAAATCAATGATACACCAGGAGTAATGAGGTGTACCTGAATTATCCTGAAATAGATATAATTGCTGTGTAACTCACCCAGCAGGTCCCAGTTTCCCCAGCCACAGTCAGTATCTCATTGTTTTCCAGGTGAAAAGATCCAGTGGGATAGAGCATAATCAGTCGGGGTGCTCTTGCCTTTGTTGCTTTTTAATGTCATGTTGAACAGCATTTGAGGAGAGGAAAGGGTGCTGGAAGATGATGGTTAGCTGGCACCCTGAGGGTGCTTCACACTCAAGTGGTGGGGAAGATGACTGTGGAAGTGTGATGCCAGAGTGGAGCAAGCACTGGTGCAGAGGGCTTTGTTCGGCTGGGAGGTCTGTGTAGGTATTAAGGTGTTCTCATTCGAATTGAGTTTTGACTTTCACTGCAGTATGGAAAAATCCCTGCTAGAGGCCAAGATGAAATGCTTCTTAAGTTATCAGCTGTCACCTTCTGGAATCACAGCTCCGAGCCATGGCATTTCATGGGGATGAGGGACAATGAGGTACCTGGCCAGGGGAACTATAGAAGCTACTGCAAGTAGGGAGCCTGTCCTCCTAAGGGATGCTGTAGTACATACATCTCTGCTCAGGAATTCTTGCTGCCACATCTCTGCTTCCTTTCTTTCTCCTGAAGAGAAACATTCCTAAGATGTGGTGAACCCAGGCTGGATGTCTTCCGCTGCCTGAGGATGCTTGACTCCACACATCCTCTGCTGGAGACCAGCAACACACCAGGTTTCAACTTATTTTACTGCACTGCTTCCTCTGCTGCAGAGGTTTCCTTAAACACAGGGTAACTCTGCCTTAATTAAGGGCACTCAGCTGGGAAGGCAGGATATGCAGCCTGAAGGTGCGATTTGGTGTGGGTCTTACTGCAGCCACAACTCAGAGTTGTGTTAGATTGTCAATGAAACTTACTTTGGTTTTGAAAGACAAATAATTTGATAATTTAAGCCTTTTAAATTTTTTTTTGAAGCTTAGGGATATGTTATGGGGATACACAGTTGTCTGGACTTTTACTAAAAATAACATAAAGATAAATTTACTTAATGAGTTTAGCGTGTATATGTCTTAATAGCCTTCCCCTGGTAGTTTTATACTGGCTCCTATTGTACATCAATGCTTCTTTCAACACATGTAAATAATACACAGGGCACAATTCAAGTTCCTATAGGAAGCAACTTGCATTTTAGTCACAAATAGAAATAAGTGCAGCAGCAATAGCATAGATCCATTCAGGCAATCAAAAGCTGGGCCAAATTCTGCACCTTTTGTTCACAAAATTAATCTCTGCTGATTTCCTGATGTCTCTGTGATAAACTGGGCTAGATTTTATGAAAGAACTTTATGTTGCAATATATTTCATATTAGGTCCCAATGCCAAAGGCACTTTTAAAACCTTCCATATGTCTTGCTAAAGTATAGTGGATGGGTTTCCTACACTAACAGAGAACATAACCAATCAACTGGTATAAAGACTCTCTCTCTCTCCATAGTCACCTAACCATCATACATCATCTAACTAAAGTGTTACAATTGCAAGTCTTTTAAAATAACCTATTATTTGTCAATAAGGTGAAGATTTTAATGCAAGTACCTTGTATTCATCAGCACATCTTAGATGAGCAGTCTGGATAAAAATTTGAGGTGCACATTTAAATCTGCTATGTGCCTCTGTATAAAGAGGGCCCACTCTTTGAACTTTATTTAGTCTGGCCATTCCTATGCTGCTCAAAGAAGCAGAGCAAAGTGTGTCACATGAGCAATGTTCACCCCTTGCAGTGGCCATCTTAATTCACAAGTGTCACTGGTCACCATCACACTACAGCCTCCACACCACAACTTACTGCTGATTTAAACCTGAGCTTATATGGTGGTCATGTTTGCCAGCTGCACCTGCAAAAATGTGTAAAGAAAATAATTTTCAGGTAGACCTTCTTGAATACCAGTGTCCAAGGTGACAAAGGACACAATAACAGCATAAATCTTTGTTTCTGCCTTGAGATCTAAGTGATTAGCCTGTGATACATTTTCTTTCTTCTCACATGAACGTCAGTTTTCTCACTCTGTTTTCTGTTTCTATGATGATGCTCCACTTCCTTATCAGGGAATCAGGAATGAGCTTGTAGGGGTACAGATACTTTCTGTTCGAACCTTTGCAACAGCATGGCTTCTTCCAAAGTATTTTTATTAGTATTCTCTACACAGTTTACTAGCAGAAAGGGACTTTCAGTATGAAAGTGTGAAGCAGAAGTAGTGTACAATTATCTTCTTCACCTTGGTCTTAATCTACATCTTTAAGTTTGATCTTGTGCACATGAAGATCGTGCTGCTGACTTCTGTGGGATCAAGTACTAGAAACATGCAGAGGGAATGATACAAGTGCTTTATAGCCAGTCTGCATGGAAGGAATTAGAAATACCAGGTGCAAGTTCAGGGAGAAGAAAGATGCAGATGTCGTGTTTTCTCCATTTAGAAGCAGGCATCCGAAAATCAATATTCTTTATGCATAGTCCTGAAATATGCTGCCTAAGGTGACTTGGACACTACAGTGATGTGTGTCCTCGAAATCAGATCAATACAAACATCTGCTCCAAAGGTCTACCTTAGTCATGACAAGTATAACTACTGACTTCGCAGGATATGGGCAGCTCCTGCAGAAAGTAAGCACAGGCATGATCTCCAAACAAATGTGTTTTTGGGGATAAGACTTCAGGTATACTTTGCCTGCTCATTTACTCATTGTAGGAATTCCAGCAGAGATCAGACATGCTTTGGAGATGTTCTGTAAGAAGTATAAAAAATATACTCAATGCAGCAAATTTTGATGATAAATATATGCTGTCCTGTTTCATTAAAATGTACATACTTGTTCTTTTTTCTCTTCAAAATCTAAGTTAATTGTGCAAGCATATGTAGTAAATATACCAAATTAGAAAAGTATCTTTCCTAGTACCTCTTGTTTTTTAATATGACCTTACAAAATTTTCAAATTGAAAAGTGATGGGAAGCAGTGAGGCAGAATTTTCAGATCAACTTTTATAAGGGCAAGGGAAAATTTCTCAGGCATCCCCAAAACCATTTCCCTATTCAAAGGAATTCCTTCTATCTTGAAGTGAATATTGTTCCAGAACATTTACCATTTTATGACACTCTTATTCATGTTCTTCCAGTCACCAGCTTTCCTAGGAAACCCATGCTTAACACTTAAGGATAGATTTGTATACCTGTAGAAATCATGGAGACTGAACCTGTAGAAGGACACACACAGGTAAAAAATTTCTAGCCTCTTTGTTTTGGGTGAGGTGAACTAACAGAGATCTTCTCATCTTTCTGTGCCAATGAAAGAAAAGTTTTCCAGAAATTCACACACTTGACACAATAATCAGAGAGAAATAGGAGAGGAATTTCATAACTCACCTCCAATCCCAACTGGGAGCACACACAAACACCAATTATTTCTATAGTACTGCATTGACAGTCCCACACCAGCAAACTCCAGGCCTCAGTAGGGAATGTCTGTTTAAAGGAGACCATTTTGTTATAAAATATGTTTTTAGATTTTTTTTTTTTTAGGTGGTGTTTAAATGCCATGTCCCAAAGCACCATTCAAATGAGGCATGGTGCCACCTAGCACTTGTATGTAATATGCCAGCAAGATGGTATAGTTTGAAAGGAGTATCTGTTACTTGAAAGTCATTTTGCTCTCAGGAACTAAGGCAAATTGCATTTGTTTTTCTAAAATGGTTACCCTTAATGAGCCTGCAAGGAATCTATTTCTGAGAGGGGCATATTTGAGTGCAGCACTATTATTCCTAACAAATTAGTCATATTGCATCACCGACACAAAACAATGAAACTTAAGAGCCAGGGCCATAATTTGCTCTCATGCATCCTGGGGTAGCTCCACTGGGTCTGATTTTTGGGCACACCCGAGCTGAGCAGGGATGTCTCAGACAAGCCAGTTATAGCCCGAAGGCTGCTCTGCTCTCCTGAGGAGTGAGTGTCCCACTGGACTGGACGACAGATGGGATGGGAGCACCACAGACTTGGTCATGTCCCTCCCTGCCTTTCCTCTTCTGACGTACCAAGGGGTACGTGGCAGCTTGGTGCTGGATGAGAGCTCCCCAGAGAGAGGGCAGTCAGGTCAGGAGACTGGCTGTCTTTGTACCCACCTTCCTTTGTCCTATGGGGCTGAGGCAAAGCATTCAGAGATTGAATTGGATGGAATCACTCCCCTTTCCTGGCATAGAACAATTGCAGAAGCCCATCTTCTTATGCCTGTTGAAAAGAAAGAAAGAAATCAGTATATTGTGGTAGAGCTTGGAGACAGACGCCTTCTCTGTTCAAATACCACAGTGGTCTGTGTCCTGATTGACCTTTGCACTATTAACTTTTTTAAAACATATTTTTAAATTAAAATGGGCTGGAACAAATTTCCATTCTTGGTCCTGGACTGAGCACTTTGATTTACCCTATGCTCTCAATGAGGTTTCCAACAAAACATTTGACACGGTGGGTAGCTACTTCAGATTTCCATGCAGAGAATTAAGATCAAGATCTTCCCTTGACATATGAACCTCCCTCCAGTATAGATCAGGAGTTTTGACACTAATCCATGTTTAAGACTAAAATCTCATTCTATTTTTACTATCAAAAACCCCTCTCCTCTGCTCTTTTTAGTAACTGTGCAACTTCATGCTTGTGAATATACTGAAGAGAGAAAAAGTGAAACTAGTAACTAAAATAGCAGGAACATGATCTACTAAGCATCGTCATCTGAGCAGTTCTTTCCCCTTCCCCCACATGCCTGCTTGTTCTCGAGTATTAAATCACACGGTGAAGGCTGCCCTACAAAGGAGCACCTGAGGAGAGCAGCTGTAGTACGCTAGGGCCACTTACATCCCTACGTGTGTACTCGTAACCGTGACGGATGAGGGTGAGAAAGCTACGTGGGCAGGGAAGTAATTGGAAGTAATCACAAAACAGACTTGCATAAGTGAAATGATGCATACAAGTAGTCTTTGGAGATTAAAGATATTTGGGTTGGGAGAGGAGCTTTAATTGGAATTGACCTTGTAAAACATGCTGCCTTATGTTCATGCTTATAATCATGGGTGGGCCAGCTGATCTATTTAAAAATGCCTGTTTCACATTAACCACCCAGGTTTTACAGACAGTTTTTAGATGCCTGGTGGTATCGCAGAGAACAAATTGCTGCGTTTGAATATTGATCCAGCACATTCGCAGTTAATGGAAATGACTACAGATTTTTGGTGTAGCACCTTGAACAGCACTATCCTGCAACATTTTGACCTAAGAAAGGACTTTCAGGAATATAAAATACTAATGATCCTACTGCTTCTTCTAGGACAGCAGATTTCCAGTTGCTGATCTCTGGACAGATTTTTAGCTGTAACAGACAAAAATATCTAATAAGGCCAGTGATTGTCCTAGGAAGATTTGGTCAAAATGAGTTCCTTTGACACAGATCCAAATCTAATAGGACCCACACTAACAAACATGCCATTTTTGCTCAGGAGAGCTGAGCAGAAAAGAAATGCTGTATCTTTGTACACACTGGGTTGGAGCATGTGAAGGGTGGGGCTGGAAAGGGGAAAAGCAGATTTTTATGAGGAAGTCCAGGGCTGCACTTTCCAGGGTCTGGATGCAATGAGTGCCTTTGTCTTTCTTTTGATCTCAAAAATAGCACACACCAATTGTCTGTGAAACAGCCCAAATTGCCACCCCTCTTTAAAAAGGAAGAATGTGAATATTGGATGTTTTGAATTTGCAGAGGTTTGATTGTGCATCCCTGACGTGAACTGGCAGGCTCTTTCTTTTTTTTCTTTTTAAAATTTATTTGGTAAATACTGAGTCGCAGCAATTCACCCTGCAGGTACTGTTTCAAAGTCTGCTCCCTGGGCTGTTTCCTGCATCAGCTGTGCCTCTGTCACTGCCGTGGGACCAGGGAAGCTGGGTGCCTCACAAAGGCTGCGTACTTCCAATGGGAAATAGGGTGAGACCAAGCTCTGCTCCACAGACATGGGTATAGGATAGTGAAACATCTCTGCTTGAGCTGAAAGCCTGCTAGAAGCAAAGGCCCTTGATCAAGCTCCTGCTCTGCGCAAGCTCCAAGCTTCAGGGTTTCTAAGTGTCCACAACAAATCTGTTGCTAAATGGCATATAATTGACAAGTGCATGTAAATTGTAGTTCTTCTCAGGCAAGGGACTTGCAGTGTGAGAATACACAAAATGCCTTAGGAATGTTAGAGAACTGACGACTGAAGTTTGTGCTAATGAAACCTCAGGTTGTAGCAAAATGAAGGTTTTCTCAGAAATAATTTGCTTTCCTCTATGTTACATATAAAAAAGTATTTCCCCCCTTTCTTACCTCATTGGCCAGGATTGAGAGCTTACTTTGTTTTCTGCCAAAAAAATCAAGTTTCCTGTAAGGAACTCTTTCTTACCCCCGCAGTTTCTGACTGGCTTCATGTGCATAACCTCCGTGACTGTAATGTCTGGGTGTAGCATCACACTTCCAGGAAACCAAACCAAATTCACACTTGACACAAATGACTCAGGAACTTAGAATAATATATTAAAGTCTGCTGTCTGTGTAAGAAATGGGAATTGTTAAACCTATTTTTAAAGGAATAGTCTCTGATCTTTTTTTCTTCCTGCAGCCTCAGACTTCCTTAAAATCTTTTGACATGCCTCAATTTTTTTTCAATCTTCTGTTGCTAACCTCTGTGCAGGCTTTCAAGTGGATGCTGTCCAGAAATCCTATTACAATAAATTTACTGTATTAAAAAAATCTGAGGAGGAAATAAGATAGGGTCATATTATTAAGTCTGACTGTTCACCACTGCCAGCTTTTCATCCAGCCCTTTGTTTATTGTCATCTTATCCTGCACTTAATCTCATTTAAAGCATAGGTGCTTTAGTACAAGGACCTTCCATTTTCTTTATTTTGAGTGCCTTCTGCATATATGATACCACATTTAAAGCAGATATCCTCTCTCTTTAAAGTGCCTTATACATCTATAATGTAGAAATAAATTGTTTCAGAAGCTTAATCAAGACTTGCAAACCTAACCAAAATGTAATTCTGTAGCTCTTAGTCTCCTTTGTCATAAATAGCAAGGCCAGCTTTCCTGTTTTTCAAGAGAGATCAATTATCATATTTACCTAGAAATGCTGCTTAAAGGAACATATTAGGTACTAGCAAATCTGCGTAAGAAATCAGCAGCATATGAGAGTGCATAGCCCTAAAGAAATCTTGAGGATCACTTGTTTTAACTGGAATTATCTTGGGATCTCTAAGACCTATTTAGAGAGCCATAATTTGGAATCTTCTAGGTTGACTAGGTTCTGCTCAGAGGACAGCATGAGAGCAGCTCTTCCCAGAGCTGCAGTGCAGCTGACCTGGAGGCAAAGCACTGCTGAGATATTTCACTTTAAACCTTGGGGCCTAAACACGAGGTACTGAGTGAGCTGTGTGGCCAAAGCCAAAGGGAATGGGACCACAATGGAAGCCAGCTAACCTTATTTTTATGATATGGTCCTAGGTGTCCACATGACTGCAGCTCCAAGTGGGGAAAAAAGTGTGCTTTAAATACTTTAAAATATATAAATATAGAATTAGAGAATAAACCCTTACTTATTAGCAATGGATTTTCATTTCGCTTGGTGGGAGGAGGCAACATGGGGGTTCTGTTCCAAACGCATCCTCCTTCCCCCATTACTCAGAAGAGTGTTCTGCAAACCAGAATGACTCCTGTGCTGAGTCCTGTGCTGATGGCTAGCCTGGTGGTAGGGCGGTGGTACTCTTCCCTCACTGCCTGGCAGCTGCTCAGCATCTTTTGAGATGTTTTCTGCTGCATCAGGTTCCTGCCACCTAGCGGTGACAGCCCCACCGTGTTGAGTCCCTTCGCCAACGCAGACAGTGGTTGTCGTATCTTTTCATGAAAACAAAAACCACAAAACAAAAACAACCAACCAACTAAACAAAAAAAAAAATAATATATCAGAGTATACTTTGTAAAGCACAACCTCATAGGTTATTAAACAGTACACTGGATCCTCCGGTAGGTTTTGTCTTTCAGCCCTTAGAAGTCTGTAGATGATATCCCTGACTTGGGTGAAAGAAAACGCCCAAGGCATGTGTTAACATCTGTAAATTTGCCTGCCCACTCCAGCTGGCTCTGCCTGGATCTTGAAGCCACAGGCAATGCAGTAATAAAACAGACTTCACTCGTGCAGTTCTCACTCATTGCCATTCCTTCATCTGCCCAAGTCATCATGCCGTTGTCAACATGTCCATGCATTGCCTAGAAGCCCTGGAAGGTGTATCTATAAAAATAAACATTTCTAAGTAGTTTTATTTAACTTATCTTGTCTTTCACTTTGATTTATGATTATTGTCAACTTGGAATAGGTAGATGTAACAATCAGTTGTCAGCAAACCTGCAGTAAATTTTAAATTAAAATTCTTGAATTTGTCTTTGTTCAATGACATTTTCAGCCTTGCTTAAGCCAAGCACTTTTGAAGATTTGTCATCTTTTTGGTTAGACAATTTAATTCAGGGAAAAAGAAAAATACAGCATCAATCCACATTGCAGCATCGGAGTTGTACCAGGAATGAATCTGGAGCAGCAGATTTATTGACCAAAACACAACAGAAGAAATTGTTGACTTCAATCTTTCTGCACTGATTGAGCCACAGAACAGGCTGCAGTGGAAATTTTCTAGTATTGTGCATTCATGTATGGTTTAATGGATTCAGGCCAATATTGAAAAGAAAGTCAGCACTCACGTCTTTAGAGAAACTGTCACACCATAAAATCTGCATTCTTCCCACTCAGAGATCAAAGATTTGAATTGTCCTGGTGAGGAGGTAGGAAGAAATTTGAAACCCTGAATTGCTTTACTTCCCAGGAACACAGAAAAATGTGGCACTTCTGCCACTCTTTTCTGGAAAATTAGCTTTAAAATAATAGTGGGATTACCTATGAGTTCTTCTGATAAGAAATGTTGATAAAAGCTCTTGCTAATATGTAACCTTTACTCTGGAAGTTCCGAAGATGGTCCTGCTGTCTGTGAGATGTGTGGGCCCTGGTCTTGTTTTTGGCCATGCATCCTTCTTCCAATAACCCTTTCTGCCATTGGGATTACCCAAAGTGCCCAGGAAGAAAATAAAACTTCTGAGTGTAGCAGGAACGATAGTATGCCAATAAAGGTTTTTAGGGATTTAATCGGTGCTCCTTAAGTAATCCAGTTCAGAACATCATGAGAACTATGTCTGAGAGATGAGCCATGCATCTCAAGGAATGTAAGAAATGGATTAGAAAAGCATCATTTGTTGAAGATTAAATGTTTTATAGACAGAAAAAAAATGTGATAAATATGGCTTCTTTAAGCTTTCTTAATGTGATGCTTTCGGTGTTAAGTGAGCACCGGGGGTAGAGCTAATGCAGATTTAAACTAGGAGGAAAATCACCTGGAAGAGCTGCTGCATTAGAATTACATTTTAAAGCTGAAGTCAGGATAGATGCAGCATGTTGTGACAGAAGCCAGTGTAACATCTTCCTTAACAGCAAGTTGTTTATTTGAGGATTGTTTATTTGAGGATGACAATGTCTGGGAGGGAGCAGAGGGGAAAAAAAATCAAATAATTTTTCTAAGTTTGAAAAAGCAACAACGGAGGCAATTCACAAAGGCTGCCAGCATGACCCACACTTAAAGGAGAGACTGAAAAATGGAGAAAACCTCCAAAAATACCATTCTATAACCTAAGAATAACATAGCTGTGATAATGCAGTCAAGCTGGATTGACTTTTTGGATCCTCTTGGTAGTATTCAATTAACAAGCCAAATGATATTCAGACATCTTCCTGGTATTAGTTTTACAAAGTTTAATTTCTGGTAAGAACAGGGAAGACTGGGAAACTCCTGTTTTTAGTTTTGTTTTTTTTCAACAAAAATGTAAAATATTTGGAGATGTGATACTTTTCAGTTGGAAAATTTACATTTGTTTGTTATCAGGTGATTGCATATGGAATATTTAATGTCCAGATATTTTCCACCAGAGAAAATACTCTGTGGGAAGATAATGCTACACTAGAGGCATGCCCTAGGCCCTTTGCTCCAAATATAAGGTGGGATATAGTTTTCTGCTTGCCTTAGTGGCCCCAGAATTTCTGCAGATGGGTGTTAATTAGTCACAAACAGCCTGTCTTTACCATGCTGCTACACTGGACACTGTGTAGTCAGAGAGATATTAACCAATTTAAAAAAAAAAATGTTAAAAACTAGGACCACTGGGATATTCCAAAAATATCTACCTTTTGTATATGCAAATCCAAACCCAGATAGAAACTTGCAGCATAAGTCACCCAAAAGAAAGATGTTTTTCCTACATGTTTTTATTTTAAAATTGATATTTGCAAACCTACCTACTACTAAGGCTTCTCTCCTGTGACTTTACATCCCGGTACAGATGAAGGACTGCTTTGTCTGTTGAGAGAATTTCAACTTGGCTTTGATAGTAGAAGATACTTCAGGACTGCCTGAAGTAACCTTTAAAAACAATTAATTACCATGACTGCTGGTTTTAATTCACTATGACATTGCTCTTTAGGTTAATGCTTTCACCATCCTTCTCTTTAGAACAAGATAATTTTTTGCTTCTCTTGAGGTCATCAGGAATGTTGGTCCTTACATCAACAGAACTTTCAGGATGTGACAGCTACAACTTTATTCTTCACCTTATATTGTCATTGAGGGTTAGATTCTGACAGCTCATTGCAACTAATGATGGTAACATCCAGCATATCTGCAGGTAGATATTTTGATCATAAACCTTCTGCTGCTATTTCCAGATTAAAAACCAACAAAGTTTATTCAGATTTTGCCAGAAATCACAACTGATGGTTCTCATGAATGACATCGAAACACCACTCACATGGCCAGGTTCAAGCCACTGACTAGAAAATAAAAGATTATAGGACATACTCCTTTTTAGATCTCAGCAGATGGTCATCAATGGCCCTATATTTGGATTTGGTCTGTGGAAAGAAAAGGGATACCTTCAGCAGACTATACATCTGAGTTTGCTTCACTGATTTCAGTGGGAGCCACTTAGAAGAATAAAGGTTCAGCATTCTGTTCCCAGGTGCTGTCACAGAAAGAAAAAGCCTAATGAAATTATCTTTGGAAGTGTATCATAGCAAGTCAGGTATTTTGAAATGAATTCAAAGTATCATATTTAATTGAAGATATTTTCTGGAAGCTGTAAAGTACACAAAGCTCTGGTTTATCTGAAGTTGAAAAGGCATCCAAGACTAAATTGATTGAAACTTACATTTTGGGTACTGAGACTGAGCAGCTGTGATAAGGACCAGATTGCTGGTTGGGTGGCATTTTCCTTTTCAAGTGGTATTGGAAACTTTAAATTTTGACACAGATTGAAAGAAAATACTAGAAACCATCTTATTTGTGCAGACCAGCTGTAAAAACAGCACCCATTTAATAGAGGTCCTGAGAAGATCCCACCACCAGGAGGTCTGGCTGCCAGGGCTCAGGCATGATGCAGTCAGTGCAGCCAAGGCAGAGGTCCCCAGGTGGTGCCATGGGGAGGCTCCAGCTGGGACCCAGCCTTGTCCTGGGGGAGCTGCTGCCAGATGAGCCTTTACCTGAGAGACAGTGTTGCTGTGTGTCCTCAGCCCATCCCCACCTGGTGGTTTTCTCTACCTGGGAATGTGTGGAGTCAGGATCAACTGTACAGGTCTTGCATTCAGCAAATCTCATTAACAAGTGCCAGACAGCAACATGGACCACTGGGCCTCTCTCTGGGACCACCAGGATAGGGCCAGGGTAGGGCCTGGCTCAGCCTGTAACTCCACGCCTGCATCCCCTGCAGCCAACACAAAGACTGACACTGTCTTCAGCCAAAGATGAGTAAGGCCCTCCAGGAACATCCTCAGCTTTCTCAGTTACCCTGGTGAACACTACCTGGAAAAATTTTGAAGAAACTCAAGATATGTGTGTCACAGTGATGTCATATCTGCTGTAGAAGGGACTTTGGGATTTTTGCCAACTGCTATTTACACAAGACATTATTAGAATGGTGTTCCTGGGGGGCTGCAGATGGGGAAGGAGGTAGAAAACAGCTGTGGTGGTAAATATTAGATTTCTTTGTGCTCATATGTATGTCAGAGAGAAATGAAGCTCAGACAAATAAGGAATTTCAGCTTTAGTAAGGACATGCTGACAAGATCGCTAAGATTTGATTTGTGTGGCACCGAATCACCTACCAGGCAGGAGCACGTGATGGCATTTCTGGTGAGTTATCCAGAGTACAGAGTTTGTTATTTATACTGGCTTTATGTTGATCGGGGGAACTGGTGTGGTATGGACAGAATATACTCAAAACCAATAAAAACTGAAACACTTTTTTAGCACATTCAAATCACGTGCCTGCAGCAATTTGCACCATAAGGCTGCAGCGTTTTGATGCAGTATTCAGTGCCCCAAAATATTCTTGTGTATTGCCTAACATAATTCCAACTGTAAAGCTGATCTGCAGTAACCAAAGGCTCATACAGAATGTTCAGAAGATCTTGTCATTGTGAACAGCCACATGTGTCAGAACCAGGTACAAACAGATTTATTCCAATACCTAAATACAGGTAAGAAATATGTACACCAGCTGATGTGTGTATGCGTAGGGCAGACAAAGGCCAGGACAACAAGATTTTCATTCTGCCCTACAGGGCTGTTGAAATAGACTTCTATCTGTCCAGCTCCTGAAGGATACTGCCAGGAGTAGCAGGGAAGAAGCATAGCTGATCACATCTTGATTCCAAACATAAAGAACACTCTCTTTTGGACACTGTAGCTAATTTGCACTCCCTTAATGAGTCTTCCTTTCTAAGTGGCTATGAGTCAGCATCATGGAAGTGTGATTTCTTACTGATGTATGTATATAGCACCAATAGTGTGATAACAGATTATTGTTAAAAATGGCATGCAGAGCAAAGTAAGAAATGAAAAATAACAAAAAATTCACTTAAAGTTCAGGACGAACTTTATGAAAAGTTTTCTTAATACAACATGGAGAATTCTGTCTGTCTAACAGATGGTCCTCTACAGTGACTATTAGCTTCTTTGCCTTCCCTTTTGAAGCTGAGCTGCATTACCTTGCCAACCCAGCTGAGCCTGCCCACCAAAGGCGTGGTACATCTCATGCTTCCATTGTTACAACGCAGTTACCAATGCATCAGATCATCCTGGGATAATACTCACACATCCTGTCTACAGGAGTTACTCCCCTAGGGGCTGTCAGAACAGATTATTTATGCCAGCATTGCACAATTTTGCTACCTCAGCACACAAATCTTACGCACCTTTAAAAGCAGAAAGGAAATTACTTCTACAGTATGAACAGTCACGTTGACTGGTAATGACTGAGTGCATAGAGCTGCACACATATCACAAAGTAATGCTCTGTGCTCCATACAGAAGCAGAGATCACTGTTGTTTATACCTACAAAATGGGTGGAAGCTCCTTTGCTGAAGGATGAGCAGCTGTGGCTTCTCTGTGCTCTTCACTTGACCATTAGATCAAAATGACACACGCTCTCCTGCCTTCTTTTTTCTTCTAATGTAAAAAATGAAGTTGGCCATGGTTGGTTTTTCATCATCTACACACATTTGAGATACTCTGTTCTTCTTCTGAACTGGAATTCTACACTTTTTAAAAACTACCTTGTGCTTTTATAAAAATAAACAAACCAACCCTCATGATTAGCAGACACCAAACTATGGTTAAAAATCTCCTTATTCTCACTTTAAAGAGGGAAGAACCTTGAGCTAAGGAAGCTGATTTCCAAAATGGTCTGATCTAAGACATTTTAAAGATCCAAGATCACCCTGGGTTGCCATGGAGGTTGGCAGCCCTCGGTTGTCGAAAGCCCTGCTCTACATGTCTGGCCCTGTCTGGGGTTAAAG
This sequence comes from Parus major, assembly GCF_001522545.3. NCBI lineage: Eukaryota > Metazoa > Chordata > Aves > Passeriformes > Paridae > Parus > Parus major. Next base: position 33,061,763 of record NC_031773.1, on the reverse strand, counting down.
ATGAAGTTCTCAAAGGCAGCTATCACTTTTGACAGTGCTTTGCCCTGAGAATGTACAATACACAAATAAGTAGATGGTAGGTTGAGAGTTGGATCTGTCTATTCATATTTCATGTTTATGGCCTCTTTTACAGCTATAAAGAAGAACTATATAAGCATTTTTGCTATTCAGAATGAAATTGCACCAGAGAGACAGACTACTTTAAGATGATGAGTGTTAATGCTTTTGCCAAGCTCAGGGATGTGAAGCCAGGATATCTTCAAACCCAGACTCCTGTAAGCAACAAAACACTGTCCTTTAAAAACTGCTGGATCAGCTCTGTCACTTGAAAAAGGGATTGAAATGACTTCTAAAATTAAAGTAGTTTTAACACTGCAGTTTCTAAATGGGTTGTAAAATAAGCTGGGACAAGTTTTCACAAGAAACATTTGCTCTTAAGAGTAAAACCGTGGGACCTGAGCCAGGCCAGCTGTGCTACCACCCCTCCTTTACTCCTGTACCAGTGAGTGCCAGAGGCTACAGACTCTGGAGGTAGGGAACACGTTTCATTGCTCTTGTTTGATTCCCTTTAGGCTGACACATGGAGTGGAGTTGTCAGGCTTCACAGCAAGCTGTGTCTAGCCTTCTTTGGCTGGAGGAAGAGCTGCTGATACATCAAGCTCTGAGTTTTGGCAAGAGACACCATCAGTGTTAAACCAAAAGAAAGAGACTTAAGCTTACCAGCTCCCTAAGGGAGGGTTGCCTGTGGGATCCAAATTTACAAGTAGCTATAGAAACAGGTCACGGGAAGGTCCCTGTTTCATTAGATGTAATAATTAGCTGCTCACAGGCTGAAGTTCAAGGAGTATGGGTGTCAAGAGACAGAAAAGGTCAAAGATTAGGTCTGGATGTATAGCAAGATGTGGTGATGCTAATGGGAAAACAAGCTGTGAAGAGAAAAAAATATGGGTGACAAATTACGCATTTGAAATTATACACATAAAAAAATCAAAATAATTTTTGTACATGGTTTATCAAAAGAAACGGAATCTTTTGATTAATTTGAAGAACAGCAGTAAGATAATCTAGATCTGGAGTAGGAATCAGCAAGGCAAATTAAAATACTTATATTTGCTTTACAGAAAATAAAGGAAAAAGATTGTCAACCTCTCAAGTGTTACAGAAATGTGAAGTGACTTGAACTCAGAATTACTTAGATGTCTAATTTAACAACACAAGCTTTAAATGCTTACTTCTTTAAACATTAGGATCCAATAAATTATACAGACCAGTTACTGACAGATACACACTTACATCACTCTCTGCAAGTTTATGTTCCAGAAAACTGGAAACAATCCTTTCCTACTTTTCCAGACTGTGGGTTTGTGAATGCAGTGCAACTTTTTGATCAACACAGATCCATGTTTATGCTTTCATTATTCATTTATTAGTTTATTTATTCAACCCTCATATGGAAACACTGTTACTGGCCTAAGCATCTTCGCATTCTTACATCATGTTTAGTAATGTGTATGCATTGAACCTGAAGTGGCTGGTATACATCAGCAGTAATAAAAAGCATGAGGTAAAGACACTAGTAGCTCAATGTTTGCCATATTTATTAAAGTGCTTCCCCCACATAAGCTATTCCTATCTCATAGCTATAAGGAGATCTAAAATTCAACTTAAATCAATCGGTGCATAAAGAGGAATGTGAATTCTGTTGTTTCAGGATAATTTATTGTGTTTTATCTTAAAAAAATAAAAAGAGACATGAAGAAATATAAAAGTCTGCATGTCAGGATGGTGTGGTGTCCTACTATGTTTCTGCAATAAAGAATCAAATCCATCTCCAAATTCAGCCAGCCCCAAACCATCTATAAAAGCACTTGTAGTTTGACAATTGAAAAACTCCCTAAAAACATATGGAAATTATGTCTGGCCTGGTTTCCATACATATCAAAGAGGAAAGATTCCTGGCAAACCTGGAATATGTATTTTGAACATTGTATTTTTGCCAGCTGGCTTTTCGCATTCTGTAGCGAGTTCGCACATTGCTTTAGAAAATGTACTGAACTAGACCCGATTGAACATTACAAAATAAATCACTGTAATAACAAAACAAACAACTTTATATGGTGGACCTAGCAGTTTCAAGTGTAATCGGCAAGTAAATAATAGCAACATTATTGTCCTGATCTCGAAATTCACGAATAAAGATGTATGGAACTTGAAAACACTATCAGTACAACACCTTTCTTCTGCTCCCCCCGCTGCTGTTCACATCGCAGAACATTTTACTTTGCTCGCAAGCGTTTCATTACAGATTGATGCTCTCACATAGACAAAAAAATTGTTGCTCACCAGTTACACGGGGTCCCAGCGGACCCAAACTCTGCTAGAGCGAGTGTGTCCGGGACTGACAGTCCTGCCGTGCCTGGCAGGGCGCTTTGCCGAGGCAGAGGAGACACAGCTTTCCCCAGCACAGGCTTTTGGGGAGGGAACACGGGGAGGCTCGGCAGCCACGGGCAACGGGGAGTGTAAACAGAGAGCCCGGGCTCTTCTTGGGCGGTACGTCCATCTGTGCACGTTTTGGTTTTTACCACCCTCTCCATTCTTTTTAATGTGATACAGTCCAAACCGGCCAGGATGGAGATTAGCAAGGGGAAGGCAGTGAGAAAAGCGACCCCCGAGGGAAGATCTGAACGAGAAGGTGGATTAGGACCTCCTGACCGGGTGGCGAGGTCGGGTGAGGTGGCGAAGGCGAACCGGCAGCCGGCACGCCATCGCAGCAGAGGCTCCAGAAGGGTAGGAAACGTTTTTTTTTCCTTTCTCGAAAGGCTATTTTTGTAGCAACATAAAGCTGCATGCATGGACACGTGATTTTTTTTTTTGTAACGAAGGCGCTCAAGTTCCCTCGGGCCTTGCGATGCATTAGCACCAGGTGCCTCCCCGCTGTGCCTCCCCAGATGGCCGCACAGCGCCGTGACCGGGGATCAGCCTTTCAGTGCGGACACCGGGCCGACACCAGCCCGCCGCGCCACCGGGCCCGGGGAAAGCGGCACGGCCGGGCCCTCCCCGCCCGCCCGGGGCGGCCGCGCAGGCGCCCGGCGAGCTGAGGGGAGGCGGACCGGGCCGGGCCCTGAGGGGAGGCGGACCGGACCGGGCCGGGCCGGGCCGGCGGCGGACTCCGGGCCCCGGCGGTGCGGTGGCCGCGACCACACCATGCCCGTGCGGTTCAGGGTGAGCCGAACGGGAGCGGGTTCGGCGGGCCGGGCACGGCCCCGGGCTCAGGGGCGGCAGGAGCGGGGCTGCGGCCGGTCCTGGGGTAGCGGGAAAGGGAAGGCCCCTGCGCTACGGCACCCGGCAGTAAAGACAGAACGAGCTCTGTCGTGCGGGTGACGGCGAATCCAGGCTGTGTTTGTTCCTGAAGCCATTCACTTGAAGACATAAGACACGTTTTTGGTTTTTAAAAAATTTATATTAACACTTCCGCGTTTTCTCAGCAGTACTTTTTGTTCTCCGACGGGGGTAGGTTTAGGAAGATGCAGAGCAACCTGCCAGCTTAGCTCATCCTGCAGCAGCGTGTTGTTGTTTTCCCCGTTTGGGAGATTTGATACCGGCAGGAGCAGTGAAGCAGGATTTGCACCGGTGGCTTGACAAGACTCCTCTCTGTTTGCTGTAGGGACTGAGTGAATACAAGAGAAACTTCAAATGGAGAAGCCCCGAGTTTTGTAGCCCGTCCCAGCAGCAGAAATCCTTGTGGGCAGGACTTCGGTCGGATCAGTTTGGTAAGTGCCCCTGGAAGCTGCCCCCTTGGTTGCAGCCTAGGTCCGGAAAGTTTCGCTGTGATGAGTGCGTGGCCACAGTGAACCGTCGCTGTTTACGGTTTGTGCACCTTGTAATTAAATTAAAAGTACATCTTGGTCATCATTTACCATGTCATATGTCTTTTTGAACTCCATATTCTTTATGGCTGCATTGAAACTTTCTTTTTCAATCAGTGATATTTATATAAACCTTGGGAAAAAAAAGTAGTTTCTGACATGCAGCGTAAGCTAAGACATGAAACACAGGTGCAGTGCTAACCCATATAGGGTGTGTTGAGGGTGGGATTGGGTTATCTGTGATGTATGGAAATAGTAAATAGAATTCCATTTTTAAGAAGAGATTAAGTTGTTATGAACTTAATAGGTACAGCTAACTAAAAGAGAAGGTCAGACACTACAGTGAAAACCTTGTCATACTGCAGGGTAGGATTTAAGGATTGTAGGCATTATCATGACAGGGAAATGTGGGGATAGAAAGCAGGATGAAGAGGAAATAGTGGTTGGATTGAAAGGCCTGTAGGGAACTGAGGAAGAGTAGTAAGCTGAAGAGTGATGACACCTGCAGTGCTTTGAAAAGGAGTAGTAAAAAATAATAATTATTGTAGTGACACAAAGCAGAGGGAAAAAACATTTGTGCAGTTCACTGCAACTGCTCTATGCAGTTTGTGTAATTTGAGTACAATGCATTCATTCCTACAATAATAAGTGTTCTAAATTATGGCCTTGTAATTAAGAACTGACTACTGGCAATAGGTTTTTTTTTTCAGTCAAGGTGCTAGACATTTAAATAAGTAATTGAATCTTGCTAAAGGTTATGATTTAGATATATTACTTCTTCCTTCCATTACTGCAAAATACATCTTTCTTTAACCTTGCTTTCCCTTGCACATGGGTCTGTGTATGGGTACCTCATATTGAGGACTGTCACGGATTCTGAAACACTTAAACGTCTAAGCATGTTAACATGTAATCAGTGATATGATAATTTCACAGCCATGCCCATAATTCATAGTCTGTCCCTGCTCCAAGCTTTCTAGTAATCAGTGATACGATAAACTTCCAGTTTATTCTCGTTGTAGAGTGATATTATGTGTTTAGTGAATGTTTCTGTTAAATCTAATCTGGCTTTTTCTCAGGAATCACAAGAGAACCAAAATTCATTTCCAAGAGAAGGGTACCTTACCATAATCCACAGATTTCGAAGTCCCTTGAATGGACAGCAGATTGTGATTTGAATGATGCGTTGGAAACAGAAGCTGCCGAGTTGCACCCTGACCACAACAACAATAATGTGAATCAGGAAAAGCTTGAAACACCAGAAGGACTCAGACATCCCCCAGAAGTTCAGTCACATGTGGGAGATTCTGGTGGTGAAACAGCTCTTGCCCTTGCAGAGAACAACATGAAGAAATCACCCTCAGAAGCTCCACCAAATCAAAATGAAGCATTTTTATCTCCAAAAAAGGAATCAGAAAAAATGGGTAATTTGGTAAGGGAGTAGGGTTTTTTTAATTGACCAGTCTAAAAATTTCTAACAGTAATTTTACACACATGCTCAGACTGTCATGTCAAACTCTTTCCTTGTTTTTGTCTGTTGATACTCTTGTAGTTTCTTTGTTGGGAGACGAGTATGTTTGAGATGAGATTTTGGTGCTACTTAATAGAATTTGCTCTTCATTTGCATCTTCAGAATATGTCACCACTGCTGATTTCAATTAAACAAGGATTTAGCCAATATATATATATTTTTGGGGCAATTTGCCGTAATGAGAAGATGTACTTTACATCCATTTTGTTGTTGAAATCAAAACCCAAACCATTGTTTTGGAAGCGTGTGTTGAAAGAAGTTGCAAAATACTGTAGGAAAGGAAACAGTCATTGTTTGTTTTTTTATTTCATTGTTAGTTTCACAGAGCACTTCAGAGAAAAGCAGACATAAATATCCCCAGGAATTCTGAATATCAAAGCCAGTTTGTCTGGAAGAGTCCTCATGAAAAGTCACCAATACTTGCAGCTGAACAGGTAACATTATAGAATCCAAAAAGCAAATGAATACTTTCTTTTGTGTATCAGCAAAGTTTTTCTTTCAAAAAGATTTCCTTTTTATGCTCTTTAGGTGCGGGAACTACAAACTTTAATGTTGTTATATTTATTTTTCTCTGTCACTATACAAAAGTGTATCAAGATTGGATTTGGTTCCATGTGATTCTTTATTGTGGTTAGGCCCAAGTATTTGTTCTCCTTAGGCCTTGTATATCATTCTTTCTAACAGGGTCCTGTTCTTCTGTTTGCATTAATTTACCTGTGTTGCCCCAGTTTCTTAGTCTCCACCTCTGTGCACATACACTTCTAAGCCCTAAGGTGTGTCTCTCTAATGTTTTATTCTTTCATGAGAACAGCTTATATTTCAAAGTAGAGTTTTCTGATTTTAAGATATTCTTGTGATGTTTTAATATATCTCATGAGCTTTTGGGCTTTGTAGGGTTGAAAATGCTGCTTTTTTTGGTGAGATCATAAAGAGTAACTGAGTGTGAGACTGCTTTGTATTTTCAGTTAACTCTTACTGGGACCAGGCTCTAGGAGACTCAGTCCTTTGGTCATTCTACAGTGTAAAACTGGCATTCCTGCATTTGTCTTCTCTTCCTTCACTAGAAGCATATACATTAGTGGGGTTACTAGAGATGGTGTGCTCTTTTTATCCTCAGGTGGTGGATTTGGTCAGTAACATCTTTCAGAGGCAATCAATGTTGATAATTAAGATAGTCACTATCATATCTTTTTCTGTTGGAGTACCAAGCAGGTGGATTTACTGCAGGATATGTTTCCCAGCTGCCCCTTATCCAATGGAAACTCACTGAAATACATGCCAGTAGTATAGAGAAGGACCTCAAAGGACCTTTTGAGGAAGAGGCAGTTTTCAGAAAGTCACCTTATGGAAAAAGTCAAAGAGAATTCCATTTGATTGTGTGCAATCAATTTGATAATTTCATTATGAATGCTTTTGAGCATTGTGCTTTTTTCAGAAAAAAAGCTTTTTTTCACAGCTTACACAGAAGAGGAAAGAGTGAGAATAAGTCTATAGACACTATACATCCATGGATAAGTAGCTTATGGAAAATTTAATGATAAAAATTATACATATTAACAAATTTTTATTCTTCACTGAATATGATATGACTGTGAATATGATCTTCACATATATGGTATGACTGACAATATACCTCAATACTGACAGTCCCTTTCCCTTGAAGAGATTCTGTGAAAACATCAAAGTTGTCCAAGTTAGGTTTTAAGTCAGACCTAAATTCTCATAGCAAATCTATGGAAAATGCATGCTTCTCACACATGGTACTGTCTTGAAATTTTGAGCTTTATGAGGAGATAATACATGACCACATGTGAATTCTCTACCTTGATTTATAATACTATAATACTACTATCTTGATTATAACACTAATTAGTTGGAAAGGAGTGGATTTTAATTTGCCCAAGCTCTAAGCATCCAGCTCTAAAACTCAGGATAGTTTTTTGTTACTTATGGACAGGACATGTACTGAGGACACAAATGGAAGTTTTATGACATGCCTTTATAAAAACTGATCCTACATACAGCTCTGAAGGTGAACAAATAAATAAAACCTCTGATAGTAAACTTCAGTAAGAACAGTGTTTGATCACAGGCTTAACTCTGTCTGACTTAGTCACTTTTAAATCTTTCTTATGTGTATTTAAATTTTTCTTGAATTTCTCCTACAAGTTCATTAGTCAACACATGCTGTATTTGTACAGGTGACTGTCCCTCTGCTCTTATATGAGTGTATTTATGTGAATTAGTTAACAGATTTTGAAAATTTAGCCTTAAGGTGAATAAATCACACTGTTTTTCTTTGTTTTGTTTTCTTCCTCCCACGCAGCTGATTTGCAACACAAAGAAATCCATACCTCCGGTTAAACCTCCTGCCATTACTTCTGAAACTGCATATGAGAGAAATTCCAAAGGGTCTCCTGTTAATAGTCCACAAGAGAGAGGTGGTTCAGAAGACAAAGAATTTCTGGTGTGTTAACAAGTAAATACTTCCCAGAAAGAAAAGCTTTAGCAGTACCTCTGCAGATTTGATCTATTCTGTATGGGGGTAGATTTAGGTTGAATTTATTTTGTGTTGATAGTGACACTGGACTCAGTAGTGGTTTTGCTGTGAAAGACTGAAAATAATTCTGTGAAGCTCTGCTCTTGGGGGATTCTGTAGAGGGTCCTCTGTACAGCATTTTTTTCAGTTTTAAGTTTCTGAGTTTTGCAGTGATTTTTTTTGTTGATTCCCAATTGACACTTTGTTTTTAGTAATTAGGATAGTTTCTGCAATATAAATCTCTGATTTATCCTCTGATTGGTGCCAGTGTTGTGTCTTGGTGTGCAGTAGGGCTAGATGGGAGGTCTGGAAATCTTTGAAAGTCACAAATCAGAGATAGTGAATTTTCTTCCCACAGTGGCAAGCAGTATCTCTGTAGTCTTTCCATGTCACCTGACTTTGCTTCCACTGGGCATACATCTTCCTTTTTTGCCTTTCTGAGTCAGCTCCCTTAGGACCTGTTCCAAAAATCTGTCATTCTGGTTTTTTAGGAATCTTCTGGCCTGGCTTGTACCAGCTGTGTGATGCTCCCAGTTAATCTGAGTCTCCTCACTACCCATCTCTGGTGCTGATAGAACAGAAAGGGCGTTGTGAAACAAGGTGTTCGTTAGCACCACTGCTGAGCAAAAGGTGTACTTAACATGCAGTGCCTTGGCTTAACTCATTGGTACTTCTGAGGGGATTGTTAGCTTGGAGGTTTTATCATTTAAAACTCAGACCTGCCCAGTTCTTTAAATCCCATCTGGAAATGAGAAATTTTATGTGCCCTTTTGCCTCTTTAAGTAGATATGAAGAAAGGTTGAAAGGCCTGAGGCTTGCAGGTAGCATTTATCTGGACCTCATCTCGTATGAATATCTTGAAAAAGTTTGGGGGGATTTTGGTGGACTTTTTTTATTTTTTGTTTAAATTGAATTTGAGCAGTATCTGTGAAGATCTCTGTCAGAATCAGAAGTCATACATTGGATTTCAGAAAGAATGAAATAATCATGAAAGAGAATCTTTAGTGTAAAACCCAAACAAATCAATCTAAACATATATAAAACAAAATAAATATTTTAAACTTTGCCTTCTACACTCAGGTTAGAATGTGTAGATAATATTTTATTTCTGTGTTTCATGTTGAATTAATTCTGTAAAGTGGTCAAAATGAATCATCTAGCTAGTTGAATGTTGCACTCAATCTTAACTTTGGCATTTTGCTAGTTTATTTTTGTGTTAATAAAAGAATGTGGTATTCTTGTTTGTATTAAATATTCAAAACAGCAAACACTAAAATTAAATATTTGCAAGTGCTTGATGTCAAAAGAAGTATGAGGGTTTTCAGACTGTTAGCTAATATGGTATTTTTAAAATTATCTTTGCCTTAGAGTAAGAGGGAAGAACCGTTTCAAAAACCAGCAGAAGATGCAGCAAAACAAGGGAAATCAGAACAGAAACATCCTAAACAAAATAATAAGCAACATATCAGTCCAAAGCCCCTCACTTTACATACAAGTCGTGGGTATGTATAAAATAGGAAAACCTAGACTAGTGAGTAGGTGTACAGCAGCCTGGTATTTAGAACGATGGACTATGGACGTTTAACCACACAACCCTGCAGCTGCAGGGGCAAATGCCCCTTGCAGCACTGAGATTGAGCTGCTTGTGGGTACATCTAAACCTGATGTCAATTTCCATCCTCTTCTCTGGGAAGTGGAAGTGGGAGCTTTGTGACCACTCCAGTTGAACCTTGTGATGCAGTAATAGCAGTATTAATGACTACAACATGAATGAAGTAAAATCAGCGCAGTGGTGCTGCTTAACTTCAACAGGTGCTTTGGAAGTTGTAGTCACTTTTCAAACTTCCTTACCTACTGTGCCCACTCCACACCTTAAAATGTGGTTGTTGTACTTGATGCCTGCTTATTCTGGTCTGTAAGGCCTTTTGTACCTGAGTGACAAAAGTAAACACATGAGGTAAAGAAAAGAAATCTGTCCTGTTTAGAGTAATCTGGCAAGTATGGAAATGGAGTGAAATTTTATGTTATTGAGTGCTATCAGAGTACCACCTTCTTTCTGCCACATGCCTACATTGCAAGAATTGAACTCTTATTTCCATTTCATACACATCTGAGATATGTCAAGAGCAATAAAAGCCAAGAAGTAGGCTTTAAAATGCATAGATAATCCATCTCTACTATATTTGTGCTTAACACATGCCCCAGCAGTTGCTTTCATTCTTTGTGGCAGTGTTAAGACATTAGATTGAAGATGGGAGAAGAGACTTACCTGTCTGAATGCTGTTGGATATTTGGAGTTGATTACAAAATGATCACCCAAAATTCTATGAAGTAAAATTGGTTTATGGAAAAGTGAATGGATATAGTATAGCTAAAACCTTTAGCTATTTGGTTTTCTTACTCTTTGCAGCAGATTGTAGTCAATTTTGTAGTGAGTAATATGCAAAATTCTTGATCATTTGCTGGGGATCTTTTCATCTAAGCGCAAATTTCTGCCTCTTATGCCTTCAGTGTAGTAGCACAAGACAAAATTCTCTTAAAAAATCACTGGGCAAATAGCTGTCAAAATGTGCAAGTTCTCAATATGCAGACAGGATTGATACTTGTATGCAAGCTGTGTTACAATGCATAGCTTGCTTTTGCAGCAGAATGACTGGGATCAAGGCACAGCAGTGTTGTGTTTTTTGTGCTAATCCATTGGTTTTGCAACCAAAAGTGAAGGATTTCTGTCAGTTTTAAAGAAAGGGACATACTGAGAGAAATTTTGATTATAAAGGGTTATTTGACCTTCATATTTTTCTTTTCACAATGTTCATTTTATTCTCTGACTTCAGGCTTTTATGACCTATTTCTGAAGAAGGATTGAAAAATAGGGCTTTTCCACCCTGTGCTGAATATATTAAAATTAAGTTGGTAATGTTCTGAAGCATGATTAAATCCAAAAATATCTTTAGATTTAAGCTGATACATCCACAGTTCGGTGCTTAAGGACTCGAAGTACTGCTTACTGCCTGCTATAGGTTCCACAATCTTAATTTTTCTGTGTTTGTATGTGTGTGGCAGAAGGGAAAAATGAACCCATCTTTTCAAGTACTGAGGCCTGCTGAAGATCAAAGTCTCTAGGACATAGATGAATTATACTGACCAGTGTTCTGGCAGTCAGATGTTTCTAGCCCCAGCAGCTCACCCCACCCATATGGAGAGTGCCTTTAAAGTGGAGTTCATAGAAGGAAATGTCTCAGACACATTAATGACAAAACAGGCATTTTTACTTAATTGTACCTTCATCAGTGACTTAAATCAAGGTCTCACACTTTGCATTGAAGTAATTGAGGCTGATTTGTGTATTATGCTCTGCTTATTGGCTGTCAGGGCAAAAGCTTCTGGTGGAAGTGTTGCTAGGATAAAAAGACAGGAGTAACTACTTGAAGGACCACCAACTGTGAATGAGTATTTTTCACAGCTTTCCTAGTTGTCATGGTTTGAGTTGTTTGTGCATGTGTTTTTTGCGTCTCACTGGCATTTAGGTACAAGTAGATTTATGCTGGTTGAGTAATTTTAAAAGTGCTCTTAAAGGGTATTCTGGGTATCAAACTTCTTTTTTCTCTCCTCATTCTTGATTTCTTAGGAAGTTGAACACTGAATATAGTTCAAAATTTTTGTCTCCAGCCCAGTATTTCTACAAAGATGGAGTTTGGTCTCGCATTAAGAGTAAAGCTCACAATGAGGTGAGTATGCTTAGAAGATCTGAAGCCTGGGTATGCTTTGTATTTTGACTTCTAGGTGCAAAAACTTTGAATTGTGGTATTTATAAGATACAGCTTTGCGATTGTAATGCTAATGACTCAAATTCCCAAAGGTGAGTATACAAAGACAATTAGATTCTAACAAGTCAGTATAATACAGAGAGAAAAAAAATGAGATGATGAGACAAAAAAAAAAAAATAAAATTAATGTGACCTTCAAACTGTGGGAGAAGTTTTGCTTCCCGTACAATCAGGATCATTCAGAACAGAATCTCTTGTGATAGTTAATGTTATTCTTGATGATCAGCCCAGTTGTAACAAGCAGAAGTGTTCAAAATACAGAGCTGAATGATAGGAGATTCCAAGGGAATAGCAGTGAAAAGGACAGCATATGTATCAGCCTAGGTTGGCTTGATAGTCAGGCTCAGTTTGTTAGCTTACCATGCGTGAATCCATTAAAAGCAGTCAGCTGAATTCTGTCATATGCAATGTAAAACTGAAAATTTTTCTTGCAAATTTCAGTCAGTGTATTTTCTTGTAGTTTATTCAGAAACTGCAATCCATACTGTACTGTACACGAAGTCATTTGACAGAACTATGAAAATGCTGAGTGGCTTCAACACCCCACACCATTTTTTAGCATTATTAAGTGTGATTCCTGAATTAGTCAAGGAAATCTAAACCATTAATAGTGTGCAAAGAAACTGCTAGAGCTAGCTCTGCAACTCTTGATTACAGTGAATTGACATGGTCTTCTCCTAGCTGATTGAGGGAACCTTTGAGACACTGTGCTGCTGCCTTTGTGGTAAATACTTGGAAATGTGAGTTTCCTCATCAGTTTGGTCCACGGTGATGTGGGAGGTAGAACTGGAGGAAATGGTTCTAGGGTGCTGGGCTTTGAGAATGTAGGTTCTCTTTGAAAATAAGTTTCTCTGAGAATTGCAGTAGTCTGGTAGCTTTCAGTTCTGTGTTTTCATTCTAGCTTTAATCTAGCAAGTAATTTTCCTTTAAGCTAAAAGAAATAATTATAGAATACATACAAAATGTGCAAGAGAAGTAGATCTCAATATTTAAAGTATATTAAAGTGTGAGGTGATTCATAATTAGCGTTCATGTACGCATGCATGAGATAATCCATTCATTACATTCATTCATAACAGCCTCAAGAGGATGTTAGAGGACTTAAAAGGTTGCAAAATGTTGTGAACTATTGCATGCAGCCTAAGTGGTATACTGAATGTTTCTGTAGAATATTATGTCATTTTTCTGGCAGATAATACTTCAGTTTATTGATGTTGCATCATGAAGCATTTAAACCAATAAGGAGCAGTGCTCAGCTTCAAGAGCAATTGACTAAAGGGAGGGCCTTGGGATACAGTGTGTTTGTGGCACAGTCAGCTGGGAGGAGTCACTGCAGTATAGTTGAGGGAAAGAATGAAGAGACTGCAAGTGGAAGATGAATGTTCAACTTTACATGTGGCATTTCATTAGAGTATGTGAAAAATCAAGGATTTCCCACACCATCAAGATACATTTTGAGTGCATCAGACTTTTCCACAGAGATTTTCTTGCTGAAGAGGGAATTGCAGGAAACTAGAAAGAAGTTACTTGGCATGTGAGTGACTTTCTGTTCAGAACAGGCTTTCGGAATTTCTGAGTCCAAACAGGCAAATGCTGTAATGGAATCCTGGTGTCACCTTAGCTGTAGTGATTACTTGTAAGCTGCTTCTCTGCCACTTATTATTAAGGGTGCTTTTCAGCAGTCAAACAGAAAAAAAAGTTCCAATTATGCTTTTGAAAAATTAATGTGGGCAATTCATAATCACAGTAGGACTCTCTAGGGCCTGTGTCCTGCTGAGTTAATGCTGCCTGCTGCTTCGGAGATGGTTGTCCTTTGTATTTCTTCACAATTCACTGGAGACTTAGTATTCTTCCTCCCCCTGCAGTACCCTGTTGGTCGGGATTTACATTCCTTCTGTTCTGGCTATCATAATTAATTTTTTATTCTTCTAGTTAAAGTGAGTAATCCAGTAAATCACTTGCACATCAAACTTAAAATTTTTCTTTGAAAATGACAAGCATATATTTTTAATGGGCTATTCTTTGGAAGTTTAGTGTGTCAAATTGTGGGATGTTAGCTGGATATCCATCTGCTGCATCCAGTTACTTTTAGTGGGATTAGCTAGGTTTAGCCCACTAACTCTGTTCCTTGCAGGAGGAATGATGTGAAATCTATCACGAGGGAAGAATAAAAAAGAAAAGCATTGAAAATGTGGTAGAGGAAATGTCAGTATTACTTTCCTGCTCTTTGACAAAATACTTATTTCCTGCTGGCCATTTGTTAATAAGTCAGAATTCACATGATATCACAAAGTTATTTTTAATAATTTAAGCATAAACTTCTTGGTTTTGCTTTTTCTCCCTGCACTTTAATTGTGTTTGGGTGAAGGACACAAGATAACAAGTGTTTAAGTGGTCTTAGCTGTAAAAATGATGGTGTATAATGTTTGAAGAGGGGAGGTTACCACTTTTATTGTTTTTGAGTAAAACCTGAGCAGTTTTGTATCTCATTCTTGCAGTTACTGATAGCCTAGAAGGAATAATTTTGATACTATGTCTTGCATACAGTAACACCCAGAGTTCTTGTATTAATCTTAACTTTTCACTAATATTTTTGTAGCTAGAGACAGTTGCAGTGTTTGCAGCATACAAACTCAGTCTTACACATACAAATAGAACTGGTGATTTGAATTTATCATAAATTAGTGGGGAATGCATTTTTGAGTGTTGATGTTTAGAAATCAAAATTAATTTCCTTAAGCTTGGCAAAAAAACTGGTGGAGTGCCAGTGTTGACTGTACTTGTTAGAGAGCTTTTTATTTTATCTCAGGGAGGCAGCATAGAGCTATGTTGACAGGTTTTTAGTATTTAATTTCTTACTTAGACTGAAGTAGTGTTACAAAGGTGATAATAACAATATCACTCTTGAGCGTTGAGAGGAAAAATAAGAAATTTAAAAATAACTCTGTATTCTTCTCTTTAGGCATCTCAAAACACCCTAAATTCCATGTGGTATCTGGAGGTTGGTTGCATCTTTCAGTGTTTGGAGCACTGTGTCTGAGCGCTGATGGAAAAACTAGAATCTAGCACTAAACTTATTCATAGTTACTGCAGAAATTTTTGTGCTCATGGAATGAATTATTGGCAATTTTGCTTTGGCTTCATGGCTCAAACATGCTTACTGAATATATGCTTACTGAATATTTTTGCTTTCCTCTTCTTACATTTACTGTGGCATGCAATGTTTGTGCTGTGGCTGGCCCTGTATTATGAGTAACTTGCCTTTCTCTTCTAGCTGCCAGTAGCTAATGCAAATATTTATAGTAGCCTAATAGTGAAGTTTAAACAGCTGTGAAACTTATGAAACCTTGATGTGTAGGTGAGAGAGCTTCGAGAAAGAGCAAAGGCTTACAGGCAACGAGTGGAGGGAACACATTTCTCCCGATACCATTTCAATCAGATCCTGTCTGATAATAACAGTCTTTGGGATGTGTCCTCAACATCCAGTTCAGAAGAAGGAATCAGCAACAACATCAGAGCACTAGATCTTGCCAGGTAAGGTCCTCATTCCTGCCTGTTAATCTGCAGCTTTGAAACTAAGCAAAATGCTGAATATAGGCTTGTATGGAAATAGTTGTTTTCTGAGAACTTCTCATAATCTAATTTGCTGTTTAAATTGAAAATAAAACCCTAATTTACACTGTATTTTTGGAAATGGTAATATAGAAAGAGTATAAAATCTAGTTTGAAAATGGGATGTGCTTTAGCATCAGATGAAACTAGTGGCAATTTAACCATTCATCACGTCAAATGTACTGCTTCTTAATGTCTGAGCTGTACTTCTTACAAAGCACTGAACTGGATGAATGTGTTCTGTATAGTCACATGTATATTTTGCAAATCAGTGATACAAAATTCTTACTTTCTTCTTTCTTACCCAGTGTTTCTGAAAAAGAGGCTGCATCAAGTCCTGAAGTGCTACAGCAACCTGACTCCAGAGAACAGTCACATCAGGACAGCACAAGGAAAGACATGTCAGATGCTTTAACCATTCCAGTCGAAAGACGTTTAGTTTGGGATGAACAAGAAGGTACTGAAGAAAGGGGAAATCAACAATCAACAGAAGAGAAAGAGGAAGAAAAAACAGATGAACAGGCTGCAGTCGTGGTCCAGCAATTAGAAGAAAACAATAAGGATGCTAAAGAGGATAAGAAAACTGAAGGGTAAAACTGAACATTTTTTTGGTGTGTATGTATATATGTATATGTGTGTGTGTATTTCCTCTTAACAGGTCAGAAATTTGTAGGTTAAATAGTTTTTGTATGTAAGAGAGTGTAAATTGGTTGTGGTAGCACTTCTGTTTTGAACAGTATGATAAGGAATGAGAAGGTTTAAGACACTGGGCTGGTTGATGGAAATGGACCTATCATTGAAAATGCTGCATTTCTAACTTGCAAGACAGAAGTTTGTAGGCTTGTGAATGATTCTAATGTTTTCTTCCAAAACTATGAAATAGGCAATATGGGCCTCTTAGAACAGACTGTTCATTACACAGCAGCCAAGTTTAGTGAAAATTAAAACTCATGATTTGCTTCAAGTTGATGGTGTAGAATTTGATAGGACAGGATAAATGCTAATAATGTACTTAGGCATCTGTTTTTCTTAAAAAAATTTCATGGACAAAGGTAAAGGACTTAGGAGAAAAAAATAACTAATACCCAGTTATCAATGGTGATTATGTTACTAAGCACAGGTGGGAAATACATGGAGGGGTATATACAAATAGTGGGAGATCAGCTCAATATGTGCATAGTGCTGTATTTGATATTTGAGAGATCCTGATTGTATCTAGTTTCAGAAGTCTCTGGCTTTTTACTGTGCAAGTTTTCCATACCTTTTTTTGTAGAACAATATTTTAGTTTGATAGACATTTAATTCTGAATAGCTTTGACCCTTGTAACCATGCCAGCTACACATTTTATATTCCTCATTGCATTTTATCTTTGGTGTTGCAGCGCTAATGACTGGTAAGAAACTGTAATTTGCTGTAATTTTAAATTAATTTAAATTTAATTTATTAATATTTTAATTATATTCATTTGGGATAATACTGTGTGTTCAAACCAGGCAAAAAAGATAAATTTAGATGTTAGACTCCAAAAGATATTAAATGCAGGCTTTCAAAGCCATCATCTAGAAACCTTTCTAAGTTTCTATTTAATTGTGTAGATATAGATGGAAAATTGACAGTGTCAATCAGAGACATCTATGAACTAGACTGTCATCTTGCAGTGGGGTTCTGCGTGTTCTGGCGTGTGTGCTGGACTCAGCCATGCAGAGCAGATTAATGCTTACATTTACCCCTTCTTGGGAGCTAGAAATGAGGAATTCTTTGCCAAGATGTGTCTATCATGTGCTGCTAGAATCTGGTTTCTACACATTGTGAGGAGCACTACCTCCTTTTGAAATGCTCCTGAGGCAGAAGACTAAAGTGGTAATGCTGATGTTTATTATATTTACATACATAATGTATGAGATATATATTTATATCATATTATATATATTTTATAACCTAGGTGCTATAGCAGTTATATAAATTGGGGATATTTGGCTTCAGTTCCGCTGCATTGACTGAAGAATGTCAAACCCACACTCCCACCTCGAAGGCAAGCAACCATGTTCAAAGTAGTTCTGGGTTCAAAGTTTTCCATCCCTCCTTTTGGGCCTCTGTATTGTGCAGCAATATGCTCAGGGATTTTCAGAACAGAGGGAGACAGGATTTATAGCTTGAGACTGTTCAAAATACAGAAAATTGAGGCTTAAGGGCTGGAATCCAGGGCTCCCCTTTGCAAGCAAATGCTTTAGTTACAGGCTGTTGGGGTGTTAAGGCCTTAACTGTCTCACCTTACGCCTCATTGTAGGAATGGATTGGAGACAGAAAGCTTGAGTGCAAGACTCCTGAGTCCTTCCTTAGCTAATCCTTTAATCATTACTCATTTTTTTCAGTGAGAATGCCTTAGTATTGAACACTTCTGCAGCTGTGTCAGATTCTTCTGTATCCTCAAAGAGAGGCAGCAGGCATCCTACTCCGAAGCTGAGAGCTCTTGCAGGAACTCCGAGGACTCATCGTGATCACGCTACCCCAGCTGTTGGTAAAAACATTTCTAAATGCAAAGCAGTATTTCAAGAACTAAAGAAAAAAACCCACAAAATTGAATTAATTTATTAGATTTTTTAATGTAATAAAGCATTTTTCATCTTTTCAAATACAATAGGAGGTACTGATCTAGTGTCTGCTCCTAAATTCAAGTCTTCACTTCAGAGAAAGCGAAACTTAGCAACAAACTCTACAGAAAAAAGGTCCTTCCAGGTAAGTCAGAAAACAGACTTACCATTATGAATTTTAGGAATGTGCTTTTTAAGTAATAATGAATAATTTGTTTAAGCAATCTTGAGTTGTTATTTGCTTAAAATTGTCAGTATCTGTGACTAAAAAAAAGCAGTCTGAATAAGTAGTTTTTTGGGGCATCAAACAAAGGAGTTGAGGCTACTGAGTGAGATTAGATATGCTTCACTTTGGTTTCTTTGGCTAAATGCATGGGATGCATTTACAGAAAAATAAAAAGGTTGTCAGTAGGATTTCCCCTTAATATTATTGCAGCCTCTGACAGAGGGGACAGCTCCAGATTGCTTGAGTTAGAAGAAATTCAAGAGGGATAGGTTGGGTGCTTCTGTAAAAGATAGGTTAATGTGCCATAATAGTTTCACTTTTCCTTTTCTTGACTTTTGTGCTGCTTTTACTTAGCAGCTTGCATAGTTACTAAAAGAAAACCAGAAACATTTAGGAATTGTTATCCTCAAAATTTTGATGGTTTTTTGTCAGGTTGTGCTTGCACTGTATTCTACAAAGAAAGCTACCATTTAACTGCATACATCCTCTGTAGTAAGTTCTGTAATAGAAGCAGACACAATTGCATGAGGAGCTGGTTATGTTGTAAAATCTAAAAAAATCATAGTTTTAGAAAATACGCTCTTGGTTTGGCCTGATTAGATTACTTTCAGTCCATATTCAACAATTTTATTAGGAACAGATTTTCTTTACAATCACAATCTTCTTTGAGTACTTGCATGAGAAGTATAATAGTGTAAAGTCAACATTTGCTGCATGTCTGAGGATCTATACTTGGAGGCTGTATATGAGATGTTGTGGTTTTGTGCTTTTTCTCATCCTTCCTTTTTTTTCTTTCTATTATGTTGTAGCCTGATGTGAAAATGGAAGCCACTTCACTCTTGAACTCTGCACCTGCTGGGCTGGGATCTGTGGATCCTCTGCCACTTAGACAGGATCAGTGGCCTCCTAACAGGGTTGCTGATGAGCAAGTTCCTCTTGCTTCAGCCCACCAAGAGCACTCAAAGTCAGCAAAAAGCTGCTCTGTGCCTTGCTGGAGTCCCTCTCATCGTATTCAAGGGACTCTTAAGGATCCAGAATTCCAGCATAATGGTGGGTTTTGTTTTTTAAGTCTGTGTTAGAGTGATGCAGGCTGCGAATGACTACTGTGCAGTGCTCAGGCCAAGAGGTGCTGAGCTTGCTGCCTTACAGTATCTACAAAGAATGTGCTGTTTATAAACGAAAGCTTTTTAACTAAATGGTTGGTTAGTCTTGGTTAGGAAATGTGCACAACACCCACCTTCGTTTCAGATTCCACTAATATCACTGTATTACAGTGATCAGTTTGTTGTCTGATTTTGCTTTATTAATTTCAATAAATACTCATGAGAATAATTTGGTTTAGTGTGAACAGCTGTAAATTTTAATATTTAATATTTAAACTGCAACTGGATGGTGTGACACTTTTCCAGCTGCAATTACTAACTGCAGTGTGGAAGTGGGACCTTTATGATACAGTATTATTTTGAAGGAGTTGTGGATTTCTGAGAGGTAAGCTCCTTAAAATTATTTCTGAGGATAAGGAAACTAAAAAGCTATCTCTAGAAGCTTTATTGGATATTGAGAAAAACCTTTTCTTGGCTGAGGAGGGATTTGTACAGAAGCATTTCAAAAGTTTTTAACGATGTTTAAGGGTACTGGAGATGTAAAGAAAAGACTTCTTGTCCCCTTAGTCTCCATTCCAGAAAGTTTTCATAGCCGCTTAAGGTCCCACAATTCTTGGTCCTTTGATTATAGAGGCTAGCAAAAAGTAGTATTTCCATTCTAGAATGGAACAAGCAGTTGTCAGGTTAAGTGGGAAGGTGAAATTCAGAGAATTTCCTCAGAAAGATCAGAATTGGTGCTAGTTTATAGTTCTGCACCTTGAGTGCAGTTCATTAAGTGACTTGTACCATGTACCAAAGAACAGTGTCTTGAGAAGAATACAGTGGGGCAAGGTTATTTTACCTCATCTTAGGGTAAAGGAGGCTAGTACAATTTATAATACTCTTGTTTTGAAAATAATGTTACAAGATTCTAAAATGTTCTAAAATGATATATTATCTTTAGTCTGTTTTGAAATGATTCAAAACTGTGCCTTTTGACTTTTTGTCACAGGGAATCTTGGCAATCCAAAAGTGAGAACTTTCCATTTGCCCCTTCGGGAGAGAAACCGTAATGATGAAGGTATTTCTTGTCCCAAAGTACTATTATATATCATGTATGTAACCTAAATAAATTTTAACTTTTGCATGAATGTGATATGTTTCTGAATGCAGTAAATAATACTGGTTTATGTGTTTGCCTGAGTAATAACAGCATATTTTCATCAAAATAATTTGAACATGTTCAACCTAGCAATCTGAAGTATGAATATGAAGGTATAGGGTAATATGAATAAAACAATAAATGTGGCTGAAAATTAATAGACCACTGTGGCTCTTGATATCGTTACTGTAGCTTGCTTAGTTCCATACCTAAAATAGTTTCCTGCCCACACATTTTTAAGCCTTTGTGTTGATAGCAACTAAAGGAAACTGCAACACATCCCAAATTGCAGCTGGAGTAACTTTGGTTGCAACTTTAAAGGTACTACAAACTTTAAGATAAAGGTTTTGCATGTGAGACTTTAGCCTCAGGTGTGCAACATAAAATTGGTATGTTAGTTATAAAGTGTGTTAGGGTGCTTGTGGCATGCTGCTATTCTGATTGCTGTTTTGGCCTTGTTTTTTTAATGTTTATTTTAAAGTTAATCTATCAGAGCAGCCATTGCACAGCTGCATCTTGGCCTTTTTGTGGGCAGACACAAATAAACTCTTTCAGTAGCATGAGTCAGCCAAAGGCACTGTGTCTGGCATACACTTTTTCTTAGTGTGGTGTCTGAGGTCTGGTGTGGTGCTGTGCTGGTTGCAATCATCTGTGTTTGGTTCAGCTCAGGGTATGGGCAGAGCAGGTTTATATCTGATTGCAGTTTATTTATAGTTATACCCCAGAACAACCAAAAGCTTGTTTCTGTACCCCTTGGGGCTTCTTTGCTCCTTGGGTTTTAACCAAGGTTCAGGCTGATTCTCTGTTTTATTCATTACAGTTGGCTGAAAAATGTATAGGTGGTGCAGATGGCTCAGCCAAGCTTCTGTGCAACTGCATAAAACATGCAAAAATCCTGTAGTACTCTGCAGCTTGCTGCACACAGATTGCTGCACACAGATTAAATACTGTAGCTGCTGTTTCTGTTTTATTTTTCCCTGTGAGCTGAATTGTAATGTATGAACTTGCAGAAACAGGTAAAATGTGCCAGCTCACAGATATTTTGCATGCCCATATTTGTTCAGGTACAAACCTGGGAGTTATTCCAATGATATGTCAGTTTGCAGAAGTGCAGTTCACAGTTTTCTCATACATGGGAATATAGTTGTTACACACATAGTGTGTGATCCTTTTACAGGCTATTAGGATCACTGTATTTTAAAAATTTAGAAACTCTGCTGAAAAGTTACTTCAAGCACTGACAGAATACTGGTGCTGTTTGGATTGAGATGAGGAATTTTTTCTTGTTCTTTTTCTTTTGGTTGGTGAGGGGTCTGGAAGCTAGTGATACACTTCGTTCTAAACTATTGCAGGGGAATGGGTGTAATTATGGTCCTTTTTCATAGAGAGCATCTTGACCTGTAGCAACATTTTAATAATCCTGTCAAAGAACTGTAATATGCTTTTTTAGGCAATCTACATCAAGACTGATTAGTTTTAGGCGTTTCACTGTGTGTGAAATGGACCCTGTATTCAAAAGGAAGGCCCTTCAAAAGTACATTTCTAAAGCCTGCTTCTTCTTGTCTTTGTGGTAAACTTCTGTTTTCTTCAGAAGACAAAAGCCTAAAGTTCCTTTAGCAGCTTTTGGCACACTAGCTGGATTTGGCACAGAAATGCCTTTTTTGGCAACATGGGTTCTGATATTTTAGTCATATTATTCTAAGGTTGTCTGCTTTGCTTGAAGCAGTGGGTTACTTCCAAGAATATGTCATTACCAAAGTCTAGTCTATATAAATTTCAGTGGCAGAGGAACAATTCCTGAGGTCTCCTGACACAGGAGAGTAAAGACCCAGATGACTTTGAGAATTGGGCAATTCCCAGGTAAACACAGGGGTCTCGTTTTGGAGTTTCTCAAGAGATGGGCATGTAACTCTCATAAACTTACCTAACATACTAGAGGCTTCCTTGTGAAGTTCTTCTCTAGCATGTCAGTTGCCAAGTAATCAAATTGAAGTGTATTATGGTGCATCCATTGTGAAAGAGGGCATAAAAAAATACTCAAAAAATGTCAACTGTGTTTGAATATGTATGTTTAATCTTCCTATTTACTTATTCCCTTCTTGCTTTCTCCACAGATGACAGGTTGTCTCAGATTTCTGCTCGCTCGGCAGCATCGAGTTCTCTTGCATCTCAGATACTGGAACGAGCTCAGAAGAGGAAGGATTTCTGGGGCAAGGCATAACCTCTCCTTCCTGTTGTGTAGAAACTATTCTTTAAATTGCTGTATTTTGTATAGCTTGTAATGTACATTTTAAAAATTGTGATTGTAGGTTTCACACATCATCCTTTCCCTTACCATTGATATGGCCCAAGTTTTAGGACTTGCCATTCCAATTGAAAATTAAATATTTAAACTTATGATGTTGAAAATTAATGTTCTTTATATCTGAGAGTTAGGTCTTAATTCACTATGTTACAACAGCCTTGTGAGGCTTTACTTTTTTTTTACAGTGGCACCTTTTGACACTGAGATAATTATTTTTTTATGGAATCTATGTGTGACTTTTCAAGGTATTCTGCTACAGTTCTGCAGTATGACCTGGAACAGTATTCAGGGGCAGCACTGTCCTTCACCAAATACCTCAGTTGCTTTATTTTATCAAGTTACCTTAAGGGCAGCTGTGGTATGTGTGTTTATATTACTGTATGAATTGTCAACATAACACAGCACTGTAACACAGTTACTTTTACTGCTTTTAGCCTTTTACCAAAAAATTCTAATTTCTTTATGACACTAACATAGAGTGTCATTAACTCTAGAATTAAGAAAAGTGAAGCATTATGGTTTGTTCATTTTCCACCGGTTTTTGGCCAGGATGACTGTCAGAGGTCAGAGTGTACAGTACTGCTGTTTGTCAGCTATACTGATATGAATGCTTGTCTTGTAGACTAAGACCCATGTTTGGTGTTAATTTCAGCTTCTCTAGAAAAAGCCAATTCCGCCACCTTAGCCAGTGGTGTTCCCCAGCTCCACTTCAAACTCAGGTATGGAGGATTAGTGATTTTTTTAAGGAAACTCTGAAGAATGTTTTTTTCCTTGATTTTGATCTTTTAATTAGCTCTTATCTTAGTTTCCTGTTTTGGGGGGACAGATAGCATTATGACTGTCACAGTGAAAAGTGTTTGTGATTTATCAGATAGCTCATTTTATCTTTCCAAGTGATGCAAACAAGATTAAGTAGAGGAAATAGGTGGCTAGCAAGCAGTTTAGTTCTTTGTGTGTGGTTTCAGGTTTTAATACTACTTAATTTGAAAAATTTTATACAAGAACAATTTGAAATTTGTACACACATGATTGCATTTTGATTTTGTATGTAATTATGTATGCATATTACTGAAAATAAAAACGGTTGTTTGCTTTGCTTGTATTTGAGTTATGCTGGATAATTTGTCAGAGCCTATTACATTGGCACTAATCTGTTTAGTTCTCCGTTTCACCTGTTCAGCTGGAATATCTGTGGACTTAAGAAAGACGTTACCTCAGAGCTGATCTTCAGAAAGAGTAACTATTGAAGCTAGATGTGTTGACACTAGAAATCGTAACTGACTACAGATATTTTAAATGGTGGCTCAAAGCAGATGGGTGCTACACAGGCTGGAAAGGCTGCAATGCCCAAAGGGTCAGTCCCCAACCAATGATTTAAAGGTGAATTAGTGCTGATCAGTGTGTGTTGCATTAAGGTGAAAGGAAATGAAATTAGCGGCCACCAGCTTTCTCCTTCATTCAAAAATTATTGGAGCCCAGGTAGTAATACATTCTCCTTATCTGACTTTTGGTGTCATTGCTCTCTGGCAGATAACAGTGAAAGAAAAAAGTATTTCCAAATCCATAATAATCAATGAGCAAATCTGTAGTACTTGAAGATGGGTTAGGAAGCACAGCTTCTTTGAGCAGTTTAGCGTGTGCTTACTTGCATGATGCCATATTGATTAATTCCATCTTCCTGTTCTGCAAGGCTGAGCTGACACCTAATGTTCTGGTATCACAGCAGTTCTTAACCATCTGGTAAAATTTGCCAGCAGAGTCCCATCTCCATTTGATGCACATGGAAGTTTGTCTGTGACCTTGACCAATTTTTACTGTAGCCTTAAGAAAAATGGTTTCATTACCTAGATGCACACAACTGTGTGATAAAGAAAACAAGTCAAACAGTAATTTTAATTGTAAGTGGCCTAAAATTAATGTCCTGATTATAGCAGTTATTTAGACCTTTGCAGACTGGAGCCTGGGGAAGAGAGAATAGCATGGTGGAGCTGTAGCCAACTTTTAGGTGTGCAGTCATTTCTATGGTTTTCTGTGCACTGGAGCCCAGTGGGAAAGTGTTAATTACAATAGCAGTGATCACACCAAAAGTAAAACCTGAAGAGCAATCAGTGGATGGTAGGTAACAAGAGAACTCCAATTTCATGGAAATCCAAGTTTCAGTTTGCTTTTCGATTAAATGTTTCTTTTTTGTCGAAGAAGGACATCTGGAGTTCAATGTAGAAATGTGAATGAACTTCCTAAATATACTAGTGCTTCCTACAGTTCATCTGTGTGGACGTGAGCTGACCTTGTGAGGTTTCCCTTTTGCAGGAAATGTCCTACAGAGGTCCGTGGAGCAACTGAGAAAGCCTGAACTTGGCATGTCAAATGTGCTGTGCCTGGGAAACTGAAGGATGGTGCTTGGTGGTTCTGTGTGGTGTCCTGTTAGGATGGAGGACTGAGCACGGGGTTGGTGTGAAGACTGACTGTCCTTTGAGAAAGCAAGCGAGGCCTGCTTTACATACAGCTTCTGTTGGATCGCTTGTTGCATTCATGGGGCTTTGTTAACATTGTAAGAGCAAGAGCACTCATCTGCAATTTGGGAGAGTTGGGTGGTACAGCCGGGGCAGCAGATCCTGTTTTGTGTAGGTGGTTCTTCTGTGGAGGGGGCAAAGGACAGCTCAAGCTTCTGATGCCCCACTTTCTTCAGAAGTTACGATAATGTTTTCTAGTAAAGCATGTCAGCTTTGTAAATGTGACTGACTTACATTTATGCCAGGAAACATTATGCCAGGGTAACTAAACCCATGAAAGTTTCAAGTGGACCTCAGAGTTTTTCCTTTTCCTGTGTTTAAATCTGATATATACATATACTGTCTGTGTATGTGCATATATGTGTGTGTCTGCTGGAACAGTTAATTTTTTCCATAGTAGCTAGTATAGGGCTCTGTTTTGAAATTGTGCTGAAGATAATGTTGATGATACAGAGGTATCATGTACCTCTGTATTATCATATACCCTGGGCAGAGGGTCAAGACGTTTTTTGCTCTTCACCCTATTTCATTAACATTTAAGCTGGGGGTGCACAAGAAATTGGCAGGGGACATAGCCAGGACAGGTGACACGAACTGACCCAGGGCATATCCCACACCATGTGGTGGCATGCTCAGCATATAAAGATGGGGAAGAGGAAGGAAGGAAGGGGGAGACTTTCTGAGGGATGGTGTTTTTCTTCCCAAGTAACCATTATGCATGATGGAGCCCTGGGGCTGAACATCTTCCTGCCCATGGGAACTGGTGAATGAAATCCTCATTTTGCTTTGCTTGTCTGTGGATTTTGATTTACCTGTTAAACTGTCTTTATCTCAACCCACAGATTTTCTTACTTTTACTCTTCTGATTCCCTTCCCCATCCTATTCCAGTGGGAAGTGGGTGAGTGTCTGAGTGGGGCTTAATTCTGGCTGCGATTAAATCACAATGGTGCGGGCACATGATACATACATTATTTTTTTTAGAATTCAAGTGTCCTTGTGTAGTACTATCATGTGCTGGGATGTCTCCAAAGCACCTGCTCTAAAATGTGAATTAGAATAGGAGTGCCTGGCAGGATCCATAAAGCATATACTTTTGGATTTCTCCCTTTCTAGGCCCCTTTCTGGTTTCTGTGTTCTTGTGAAACATAATCTGCAGATGCACTCTGTTCTGGAGAACTTGGTGCCCAGGTCTGCAAGGTTGTCTGTGTGCACTGGGGAAACCTGCTGTGGCTCAGTGGTCCCCCAGCTAGAGTGGGCCTGTGAGTTCCCAGAATGGTGCTCTCGTGAGGAATGCTTATTTGTGTTTCCAATATGAGATGCTCCAGCATGTTTGTGTATTTTAGCTTACATGACACATGGCTAAAAACAGATAACCCAGGAAGACAGCATCATAATTCCTATGCTGTAGCTATTTTTTCTGGCCCCATAAATCTCACATTCTTGACAATAGTTCTGCTCCAAGAGGAAACTCATTGCCTCACAGAACACTCTTGGGAGAACAGCAATAGCATAACCCCGGTCTGGGAAGAGCTGGGTCAGGGGCTGTTGGCTTCCTAGGGATGGACACAAGTTAGAAAGCTGCTGTTAGTGACATGAGAACTGTCACCTTCTCTAATGGCTTTGTTACAGTGAATAACTGAACTGCCAGGGGCTCACTCCCAGGAGATGCTGAGCTCAGAGTCTCAATGGAAGTATGGTATATGGCCATTGTCTAGGTACAAGTACTTCACCTCAAATAATGTTGCTTCCCTTCAAAATGGCTTCATATAAATACTCTGTTACATGGTAAAACTGCTAGTACTTGGTCAACCAAGGTGCTGGGGCTGTTTCTTAACCTAAGTAACTATTTATTACTGGATTTTGAATTATAAGCCAGTTTGCAAAATCCTGCTCCCATTTAGAGTGGTTTTCTTTGAGCTCCCCTATGTCATTAATTCCACTTCATCATGTTACTGAGTCATGGCTGTGCAACCACACCACACATTAACAGGAAGCTCAGAAGTTTCAGTTCACCCAATCTGACTGTTCAGAAGACATAGTTGGATACATGTAGGTCACTATATAAAGTGTCAGAGTCTTGTAGTATGTATGTGACTTTGCACACTGAATTAAAAGGGTTGCCATCTGGTGGAAGGGTTAATAGTGGTGCCTTAGGTGCTGTGAGGCTGTGTGCACTGACATGGTCTCAATTATCTTTTTTCTCTCTGTGTGAACTGAGTGTTGACTTCTATTGATGAGTCCTGTTAAAACTTATGTTTATGTTTTACTGATGTTGGCAGGAGATTTTTTAAGAAGCGAAAATGCTCGACTAATATCTATTGGTTACATTGACACAGGTTTTTTGTTTGTGCATTAATTAGTTAATCCTTTTGGGGCTGCAGTAGAAGTTACTACCTCAGTGGTCCTGGTAATAACATGGTATTAACACATTGAGAACATTGGTAGCAGCAATACAGTGTTGGCTCAATGTATCTCTGTGTTGCTTTCTCTTGTATCTCTACTCTATGAATGTTTCTGGAAAAAAAAAATCTAAACCAAGTTTTTTTTTGGTTTTTTTTTTTTTTTGTTTTTTGGTGTGGCTCTGTTTGTTGTTTTGTTGTTTTTTTTTGTTTTTTTTTTGTCCCAGAATGTAAGTTAAAATTGAGGCAATTAGTTTCCTTCCTTTTGGATGTTTTCTGATAGGAAATACCAGCATTATGATACAGCATCTTATAATTAGGAGACCCAAAAATTATGTAACAAAACCACGTAAAGGTCAGAGACAAAGATCTTTGATGAAATATCAGATATAAAAGCCGAAGTGTTACTGTCAGAGGAAATGTGATACTCTGCATTACAAAAATGTTACAGCCAGGGAAGGTAGGAAATTGTACATCCTCTGTGAAAACCCTGAGTCAGCAATGATTGTACTGAGAACTATCTCCAAAGTCTTTTTCAATCACCCAATATTCCCAGGCTAAGCAATTTTATTAATGCTATTCCTTCTTCTTCCAAAGGACTCACAATTTCTTACACAACATTAAACCTATCCTGGAGAAAAAAAAAAAAAGAGAGAGAAAAAAAGCAAGCAAAAATATAATGGTCAAGTGTAGCATGTCCTCTCCCAGTCTCTGTATTGGTAGCATTTCCTAGAAATTTAATCCCTTCTGCCATTCCTAATGATAGTTCCCAGAAGATACTTGCCTGTGTGCTAGGATGTTTTCATGAGGAATGGTTGGATTACAGAAAAACTTACTTTCAAGTTTTGTAGAGAAGGATCAATTTCCATTACTGAGATTTTCATCGCTGGGCAGAGAGCTGACTAAAATAAAACTTTACTGGAGCTTGAACTGAAACAATTTTATAGTCTGCTTTAATCTTTAGAAGTTAGAAAGTCTGGACAAAAGCAGAGAAGAGCTGAGATAAAATGGACCTGACAGCTGACTGCTTCACAAATGAGCTGGAGCAGGATGAGGGGATGAGTGTGACCTGAGATTGAGTGTTCAGTTTTAGGTGTTACACGACCTATGGCCCATTCATACAAGTGTTTAAGGGGGGAGAATCTCATTGCCAAATAGAAGATCTGAGAGCACAGTACACAGGCTCACTTTTTCACATGCCAACTCTTGACATTATTTCTAGCCCAGTGCCCGTCCTGACATTTCCAATAATGCAGTATAATCCTGGCTGATTGAAAACGTACTAAAGCCCATGAAAATTCCTGCATGCTGGTATGTTGCTGCTGATACACAGCAGCTGAACATCAAAGTACAGTAATGGTTGCTCACCTGTGACCTCATTCGAAGTCAGAAGGAAGTGTCTGTGGCTTCAGAAGCAGATGTCATGCAGAGTTCCAGTCCTCCTCAAGAAATCCTGTCTTCAAAATGGGTCAAGAAGTCATTGTCGAGAATATTTACCACTATGGTTTCTTAATGAATTAGGGAAGTTCCATGTAATTAGTTTTCTAAAGTTTATAGGTGAGTTAAGTGATAGGATAGACACTTAACTCTTGGGGCAGTACCAGGGAAAAAAAGTGACCTGTGAACAATTTCAAAATAATTTCCTTAATTAATTATACTTGAAAAAAATACAGAGAGTACTTTATAGAAGATTAATGGTCTTTGGTAGTTTTTAATTAAAATGAAAGCAGAGGAGATATATTTTCTTGTAAGAATTTTGTATTTTAAACAGTGCTCCTAGCCTTAAACATTACAAATATCATTAAACCTGTTAAAAAATCATGAAATAAGAAAGGGTAAATTACTTCCCCCTCATTCTTCAGATGCATTTTGTCCAGTTTATTCTTCCTCCACAAAGCAAGATCCTCCAGTGATGGTTTCATCCAGAGTACCAGATCTTAAATGAAAGGCAGCTTTCCTTTCACTGATCTCTCCTGCTGTGCAGTTCAGGGTAGCCCATTTGGGAAGGGGAACCTAACCAAGCAATTTCCCTGAGGTTCACCATCAGTGCTGGGTTAAGACCTTGTTTTTCAAAAGTCTATTGTATTTCCTCCTCAAAAGCAGCAGAAAATGCAGAGCTGAAGTCTCCCTCTGGACTTCAGCTGGGCACTGGAGTGAGATCCAGCACCAGAGCAGGTTTTTAGCCCCGTTTTCCGCGGGATGCATTGCTGGATGCGTATCTCCCATCTGGGGTGTGGTGAGCCAGTGAAAAGAGATGGTAACTGCGACTAGTCTCTGTTCAGTGCTGTCTCACAGCAGAAATACAAGACCCCGGGAATGGGAGGCATATCTCCACTTCCAAAGAAATTCTATTGACGCGTTACAAGGGATCACTGCAGCCCTGACTGGCTGCACCATAGCTCTGTGGTACATCCAGGACCAACAGTCCTGGGAAGAGGCCAGGAATGATCTGATGAACATGGGAACAATAAAGTATGCTCATGTTAGTGTCCAGTAACATCTTGGCTATTTGTTTTTTGGGCTGGGCCATACTTAGAGTAGCCTAGAGGGATGAAACAGTTGTAACTCACAGCAACTAACAAAAAGGTAAGTAATGCAAAAGCTTTAGGAATATCATAAAAACAGAATTTGCAAAACATGAATTAATGAACTTGAAATATGCATTTCAGCATCTCAGTGTCTGGAAAATATCAAGGTAAACTAACCAACTGGAACAGCCTCAGAAGGTGGACATGATGGCACAACCAAAAGGTAGCATGGCTGAGATAGCTATCAATACAGATGGAGGCTAACTCAAAGTTTTCTATGAAAATAGGTATGTCCCAGTGTATGGTTTCAAATAAAAGAGTGGGAAGACAGAAGAGCTCCTGTAATTACTGCATAGGAAGGGGCAGAAGAAAGATTCAACATCTAATTCCTCATTAATCTGCCTGATTTTGTTTTAATATCTATCAGGACAAGGGACAAACTGTGCTCCTCACCGTGGTTTGAACTGATGGGCATGGCACAGCACCTACTTAGGTCATGCACCCTTTCCATGGGATTGGAGCCCCAAAAAGAGGTCAGGCAAGCTGGCTCTGTGTCTGATGAGTGGGTGACCAAAGGGGTAGAGAGCTAACATCTGCCAGGAGGACAAGAGGACCTTCAAGGACAAAGGGATCTGAATGCCTGTCCACAGCTCCTTTGTATTTTTGCTCTGGATATGGGACTTCAGTTCTGATGGATGAGCTGGTGGAGAAACCTCAGTTAGATGCAGACTTTTGGTTATCGGACTAACTCCTGGGGAGGAGCTAGTGGAAATGCATTTCAGGGAAAGTCAGTACTTCAGTGCAGACTATCTGTCGGGAATATCCCAGTTTGGTCTTCAATGTCTGTCTTTTGGTTAAGTAAAACTCAGCCTTTCATCTTTTCATTAGCCTGTGCCCCCACTGGAACTATTGAAATATATGTGGAAAAGAGTTTAGAGACATATTCTTGAATAGGCTTGTGGTACATTTGGGTGTGAACTAGACTGTTGGCATCTTGGGTCCAGACTCACTTTCTGCTGCCTGCTGCAGTCAAGATGCTGTTGGAGGCTGGTCATGGGAATGGGTACCTGAGAGGGGCATGGATAAGGAGGCAATGATGATGGCTCCAGGCTGCAGCTTCAAGGGCACAGATCTGTGCAGAGCTGATGTAGCAGGTGTCTAAGGGCAACTTAGGACTGAGAGGCAGGTCTAAGATAATAAGAATTTATCCTGGAGGGATAAATTCATGCTGCAGATGCATCAGAGGAGGCTAAAGAGAAAACCTCATTCCCCTCAGTTTTTAACTGCTTCTTTTCAGGTGTAAGGAAAAGATCTGGACATTTCAGACCACGAGGTTAGGTTGACAATGGCTCTTGTCCGGAGAACCCGAGCCACAAAGAATGGAGCCCAGCCAGACACACACCCAGCCTCAGAGCTCTCAGATATCCACTCAGAGGCAGAGCTGAAGCCTTGGTTTTCCAGATCTTTCTCCTCTTTCTCACCCTGTACATTGTGGGTGTTAGAAAACCAGGAGTTTACATTTATACCAGTTCTGTATCCTCATGCATTACTGTCTGCAGGTGGCTTGCAAATTACCATCTAAAGAGTGCAGTTTCCCATTGGGAACAGCATGTTTCACACTGAAGATGCAGCACAGCCTTCATGTTGGCAGAAGAGCCTTAGGAACATGAAAATCACCTGGATAAGTGCATGACCACAGCTCTGGTCATTATACCTGATTACAGCCTTAAATACAGGTAATATTTTTGAAAAAGGGAATTTAGAAATCAAGCATGTGACAAATGCAGAGTTGATCCTACACAGTTTCTGATCTCTCAGAGAGGATTGCACAGTGATGTGCAGATGGCCAGTGACTCTGGTGGGCCATTGTGTGAAAAAAGGTATTTTCAGGGTAGGAGCCACAGGTGGTCAGTGCTTTGGTTCTGATACAGTCTCTGATCACTTGCGTGCACCAGTCAGCAGCAGTGAAACCAGACTTGTACCACAGAAAATTTGGTGGTTTTCTGCCATCAAATTGTCAATCAAGTAAGCTCATTGTAATTGGGACAGGAGACACAAACTCATAAAATTCTCAAATATTTTTATGCAAAAAGAATTCAGGATTCCTACCTTGGTAAAAGCCCCTGCTTTGCCCCACATTAATATTGGGTTTTTTTTTTTTGAAACTAAAGATTATGATGCCCTTGAAGTTGTATTTGTGGGTTTTGAAGTGGTTAGGTAGTTCTCAGAAGAGGATACTGGAAAGAGGATACTCGCTGATGTCATTTTTATTTCACCACCCAAAAAAAAAGCTGAGAGAGATGTTGGTGGCCCTATATAAGGTGCAGCTCACCTCCTGCAGAGCACGTCAGGAGTCACAGCAAAGGTAAGGCTTGCAGCCTTTGTGCTGCTCTCACTTTGCTTCACCTGCTCTCCTTGGTGCTAACGCTGCCTTATCTTCCATCAGAGCTGAGCCCTGTATCTGCAGCCTCCTGGGACGGACCATTCCAGACTGTGAGCCATGGCCTCCCTGCAGACCTAGATGTGTATAAGAGACAGGCCTCCTGGGACGGACCATTCCAGACTGTGAGCCATGGCCTCCCTGCAGACTTCGTCCAAGAGCTCCCCAGGATGGGTTTTCTTCTGCTGCTGTTGCTGTCTCCCCCTTCTTCTCACCAGCTGTCTGCCCCTGAAAGGGGCTTCCACTGCCCATGATGCCTGCAGGCTCAGGAAGGTCAACTTCCAGCAGCCCTACATCAGGAATCGCACCTACACCTTGGCTAAAATGGTACAGTCATCCGTGTGTTCTTCATGGTGGGATCTGAGGATCTACTCCTCTGCTGGTGCTGTGACTTCTAACCTTTGGCATTCCTCCCTCTTTCCTCTGCCTTTTTCCAGAAAAAAAAACCCAAAAGCATTTGCAGTTAAGGCAGAGTTTGGATGTGTGGAGCAGGTCTATTGCCTGGTGGCTGTGTAGCCAGGGGAAGCTGCTGCCTCTCCTCCTGCTGCTCCCCAAGGGAAAAGATACCCCTGGAGCAGCACAGCTTCTTCTTTCCAGGCAGCTGCTGCCAAAGTGGGTAAATTGTGAAATATGACATTAAATTTCTCAGCTTGCTCAGTCTGTTTGGAGCTGGGCCTGTCCATGACTCCAGTCACAGCCAGGCAGATGCTCAGGTATCTTACAGTGCTCTGCTAGGGCAGGTTTCTGGGCTGCTCTTGCCTTGGGTGGATGTCCCTGGGTGCACACATCAAGCACCTCCCTGCAGCACTGCGGGCTGCTGTGAGGTCAGCCACCTGCAGCATCTGGTTTAGTCACCATAACCACGACGACTTCTGACTTTAGTGGAGGACAGGAATTCAGCTGATTTATTTTCCTGCAATACTGACCTTGAACCTCACCCATCTCAGGGGAGAAACAGACACCATGTCCAAACTTACCTACCTGTTACAGGCTGTGGTGTCCATTCCATCGCTGTACCTGCACTTTCATTGCTGATAAAAACTTTTGGGTTTATTATTAATTTTTAAGTAAGGTTCCCATCACTGACACTTCCTTTTCTCCTCTCAGGCCAGTGCCTCAGACAAGGACACGGACAACAGACTGATTGGGCAGCAGCTCTTTGTTAACATCAGGGTAAGCCTTACATGAGGAGTCTGCTCTTTGCATCCCTCTGCAGCACTTAGGGATCTCTTGCCTTGATTTAACATGACTTCTTAATTTCATACATAGGAAAACAACCGCTGCTACCTGATGAAGAGGGCTGTGGAGTTTATAGTAAAAGATGTTCTCCTCACTGAAGTCAAGAACCAGTACCCTTATATTGAGGAGGTGGCACAGTTCTTGGCATCCCTGACCTCAGAGCTGAGCACTTGTGTGAGTAACACCGGGTTTCTATCCCTCCGAATCTCATTGCTGCTCCTAAATCTCAGAATGCTACAGGCAGTGGCAAAAGGTAGTGGTATGAAAGGAAACCTCAGATCAAAGATATGAAAGTCAGAGTTAATAGAAAGGTGTGAAAAAGAAAAAAAAAATATGTTGTTGCATATAGCTGTCCGTCTTATGTCTGGATGTTTCCTTTCTTTTAGCAATTCTCAGGAAAAAGAGAACACATTGAAAAGAACCTGGAACAAATGAAGAACAAAATGGAACAGGTACATTTCCCCCAAGCATTTAGAAAGATCAGTTTCAAACCCCAGTCATTTAGTTGGATTAAGGCCGACCTAATTATGAGAATAACTTGAGATTGTTTAGGACATGAAGCCTATGAAGGCATTAAGTAGGGGAATAATGGTATTTCCCCTTCCAGCCCTCCCTCACTTGTCCTGTTAGCTCTCTGCACGTTATGATAATTTAAACCTTCAAAAGTTGGTTGCAGGATTGATATGCTAGTCTAGATTTGAATTAACTAGTTTATATTTTATGATATAATGACACTAACAGAACTGTGTAAGAGAAATGTAAATGATTGATTCAGTTTCTGTGACAACCCTAATTTCAGTTTTCTGAAAAATAACTAGTTGCTAAGATTTGCATTCTGCTCTTTTCTAGTTGGGAGAAAATGGAAAGACTAAAGCCATTGGAGAGCTGGATTTACTGTTTGACTACCTGGAAAATGCTTGTACTGATGCCCAGAAGAAGGGAGGCAACAAGAAGAAAAACTGAAAAAATTCTGGATCAGGCTTGAAGAGATGTCTCTGCAAATCTCTTGCAATAACTCAAATTGATTTGCTGCAACTACGCCCATTCCCCCCCAGATGCAGTATATTTTTCACTCATGTCAAAACTAGCAAACTAAGTGGGCAGAGACAGGATGCATATTGCTGCCTTCTTTGAAAACGAAAACTCCGGGAGACTGCCTCTTGAATGCAACACAGGGCACTCGTTATTTACAAAAGCACTGTTCTGCTCTCCTCATCTTCACAGGAATGAGGCAACCATTTCTGTCTTTTATATACTGAAAGCTGACACCTATGAATTAGCTTTGATCAAGGCAGTGATGTTTTGATGTGATGTTTTAGCCAGGATTATTTTGAGCCTCCTAGTTGGAAATCTCTCTTGTATATGTTGCCCCCTTCTGACCTTTGCCTGAAAAGTTGGTATGTCAGACTATTTCAGAAATAATTTTTGTAATTTGTATTTAATGGTAACTTATTTTAAGGTAATTATACAATATTTTTATTTATATAGATTAATTGAAAAATATCCAAGGAAATGTATTTATGAAGCTTTACCAGAAATCAACACTGCTGTGTAATATTTATATGCGGATGGAACGTTTTATAAATGCTTTCACTTTAATTTATTATAATAAATATTTTGGTCCTCAAATATTGCCATTTGCAGAGCTTTTGTCTTTTATTCAAACACAAGGGAGATGATGCACATTGTGCCTGGGGAGCTGCTGGACTAGTGGCTGTACTCTTGCACCTAGAAAGGATGGAAGCTCTGCCTGGGGTTATGCTTCTTCACCATAAGCCTGAAATTTTAGTTTCTCACAGGCCAGGGCTTAGTGGGGAGCATGTCAATCAGTCTTTCTTGTAGGGGATGGTGGGAAAAATAACATCACTCCAGAAAGTCATTGGTTTGGTTCACTGGTTCAGCCTCGGTACACGCAGAGACAGGATCCCCCCTTGAATAGCTGCTGTTGAGAAGTCCCAAACTGTCCCCATGGGTCAGATGACGTGGAGACAAGCAGGCAGCAGCTGCTAATGAAAACTCAGAGCTCTGCATTCCCACTGCCCATCCATAGTACACTGAGCACAATTGGTGTTCTGCAGCATCAGGGATCTGAGAGCCCTTCAGAAGAGAATGTTTGGTGCCTATTCTGAACAAAAACTCCAAGACAGAAAAAAACCCCAAGTCCCTGGAACAATGTTTAATATGTCATTATCACATCATGTCCTTCAGCAATGTCTCCTGACAAAGACAGAAGAGTTGCTCTGGTGTTTCTGGGGAAATTGGTGACTGGACCAAGGTTAAAGGGATAAAAACCATCAAAATAGTCAGAAAGCCAGAAGAAATATGTAATAGCAGGTTCCAGCAACTGCTGAAGTCTTCTTGAGCAAAGCCTTGCCATTTATTCATCAGGGCAACAAGCATCCTGCCTACATTTTAAAAATGTTCCTCCCGAACCAGAACAAAGTTAAGATGGATTTAAAAGCGTCCATCCGTATGTGAACAGAAATCGCAACACTTAAATCACATATTAGACTGCCATATGATCCATTTGGGTGGTGGAGGCCTGTTACCTGATGCATTCATCATGGTTTACATTCAGCTTTCATTCACACATCACGATGTATGACTAACATGCCTGTTCACACTCAAGGCAGAAGTGACCCATTAACGCCTGGCAGCCAGGATCTGGTACTGCATGACAGTTTCAGGGATCCAGCCTTTACTATATATTCAGTTGGATATATATTTCCTTTCTTCTGGGATAAGGAATGATATTGTCAAGAGCTATTGGCCAGTATCCTTTCTCTTATCACTCAAACTTGTGAGAACTGACAGCAAAGGAGGGGAGTTTAAACACCAAATGAATAGTTCACTTCACTGACCTTTGGTATATACAGTCTTTCCTTGAGCTACATCTGTCCCCCTTTATAGCCAGTGGAGGATAAGAGGAATTATACAGGTGTCATTTCTCTGGTTTACATTAGAGATCTATAAAGATTCTGACTTTGGGCAGGATAACATAGCTTTACCCTGTTTTGTTCCTCAATGATAAATAGAGACCAGACCATGAGCCACATACATGTTGCTCCTTGTTGATAAAATCACTTCACAAATAGATAAATAACTTATTTCCTTCTTCTGCTTCCTCTAGGTCTCTTGTGCATTGTCCTTAATGAGTTGCCTTACCCAGAAATGTCAAATCAATCTCTCAAGTTTTCCACACTGAGGCTAAACCTAGATTAAAACCCATTTATCCACAAAAGTGTAAAAATGAAGTCAACTAATTATTAATTTCTCCAACCCTAAAAACCACCAATTGGAAGACTTTACCACAGAAACCTCATGAGCTGGAGCCCTGGAATGCCACACAGCAAACTTTGTAGAATTTCCTTCTCAGGTTTTCTTGCAGGGTATGTGTGACTTGTGGATGTGCAAAAGATGGTGGTGATGGTCAGTTTTGAACAAATAAAGGAAGTAGAAGTTGGAGTAGGTTTCCCTTAAATAGGAGGAAATGTCTGGGACAAACAATTGCTGACTAAAAGAAAATAAAAATTTAATTTCAGTCAGGCAAGTTGGGTTTTAATTCAGTTAATAGTTCCAGCTCAATAAATGAAACTCTTGCTGAAATGTTTCGTTCTGACATTTTCTAAATAGGTGGTGTTTTGGTTTTATGTGTGTTTCTTTCAAAGGCTGAAAAGAGATTTGAAAGCAAAATGAGCTGTTTCATTTTGAGTTGGACAAGTGCTTTGGGTCTACCCAAAATGAATTATTTTGGTTTAATTTTTCTGTTGGGTCACCAAAGAGAAACTCCATTATTCATGCAATTCTAATTTCCGTTGCCCTATTTTCCTTTCCATTTTCTGCCTCCAAGTCATGGACTGTTTGCAATTCCCAGAGATCCTTGACTAGCAACCTTAGAGAAAGCACCTGCTCCACATCCTTCATTGGGGATGCCTCCGCTGTCGAGGCTGCAGGACCTCTTCCTGAGCAAAAATTCACAGACCCCGCTGCTGCCAGATTTGTTTAATTGACCCTTCCTCCCCTTCTCTTACATTAGGTGACCAACACAAGTGCTTTTTCCCTTTGCACACAGATAATTATAAAACACTTATAAAATTGCCTCTGAAATGTCATATTGTGAAGAGAGAAGAGCCCAAAGCATGAACAGGAGTTTCCACATCCTGCTGAGTAAATATCGGTGACACTTTAAGAAACATGTCTTAAATACATTGCCTGGAGTGTTAATGAAGAGATTTAGATATTCAGTGTATGAATATATACTCCCCAAGTGACCTAGAATAATACAGGGTTGGTATTTCCAATCTCCTACTGGAAGTATATTCTAGGCAATGCAAAATGTTGAAGTTATCCTGTTCATAAATCAGTGGCATGTGATTATGCCAGCTTGTGCTTTAAAGCACAGTGAGCTGAACAACTAGCTGCTCTGAAGGAGGTGTGGGCTGCAGTGAACAGCAGTAAATGCCTGACAAACTTTGCAGTCACATCATCATCAGTAAGGATGTCTCTGGGAAAAGTCTCTGACTGGGAGCAGAACTGGCCTGCTAATGTGAAGCAAGATTGGCAGAGACATTAGAGTCAGTTCCTTGCCAGGAACAAAGTAATGACCACAGAAAGAGAGAAAATCCTACAATGCAGTTCTGTGGGACCCTGGGTATTATTGGCAGGCCGCTATCCCCCCTCAAATGTTGCATAAAATAATATATTTAGGTTGAAAATAATGCAGCCTCTCAGGGGATCCAAACCAGGATTCTATGCCATTCAAGAATGTTTGTTGCAAAGTCAAATTTGGGAGAGGTAACGAAACACAGACTATGCTAAGGCTGATGGCACTTCTGGAGCTTCATATGATTCATAGCACGTATCACATTTGTGACACCTTTTTCATGGTTAACACAAAGCTGCAGATATTATCAGATTAACTGTATGAACTTCACCACTAACAAAAGTGCTGAACAACAATGCAAGTGAAAATATTTCTTTTCAAGTCTAGGAAATCACTCTCTCTGTTAACCTTTAAATTACAAATTTATGGCCAAATTCACACCTGTCAATTTCTATAGTTTAATTTGGAATTCAGTGATGAATAGTTTGAAAAGAAGATTCCTACATATTTCCTTCCCTAAGGAGAAATTAAATTAAAAATTATATTGAGAATAACCATTTATCCTTAGCAAACTACCCCATGAGACACATATGTAAGTATTTTTCCAGTATGAAGGATTAAAGGACAGCATTTAATATTTCCAGGATCTGGCCATTTATTTTATCCAAGTTCGAATGTAAAAAAAACAAAAAAAGGGCAATTTTCTAAAATAAAAATATCTTCTCTTCAGCTAAGGGCATCATGGATGACAATATTTTGAAAAAAAGCAGACTGATAAATATGTCTTTAACTAGCTTTCTTGAAACTGTTTTATGGCTGTTTCTTCAAAAACCGCTAAAGCTTTCCCCCTGGAAATTGTAGCTGTAGTTTCAAATGACTGATAGAAAAGTGATGTTGTTTTCCAAAAACTGCCAAATTGTACCAATTTAAAATTCACTTCGTTCTTCTTAGTTTTTTTCCCAAAAGAAAGATTTCTGACTCCTACTGCACATTTAAAGAATAGTGATGATATTTCTTAAGATGTGAAAAGAATGGGACAATTATGCATCTGTGGTAAAGTCTAAAAGCTGTGCAATCATGAAGATTGACTTTCTGATTAGGCCTTGTGAGGTAACAGCTCCCCAATGGATCAGTTCATCCTGTATCTGGTCCTGCTCCACAGAAAGTAGAAAGAAAACTGTTGATTTCACAGTGTGTAAGATCAGACTTGTAGTTTGTGTATTTATAGGGTCAATTATATTACCAAAAAAGAAAAAAAGAAAGATACCAACACAGACAATGGAAGTCATTGGACTGTTCTGATGAAAGGCTTTTTCATGAAAATCTAGTGTATTAACACTTGTTTGAGAATCAGAGGTTCCAAATTAAAGTTTAGATGCTCCTTGTCTTTGCAGTGACCTTTTAGTTATTGTGGGTCTAAAAATATCCAGACCTTGTCTTAGGTTAATGCTTCTTACCAAACACATCTGTAAAGTTCCTGATTTGACCAGATTTTCTGCTTTAGTAGTTATCTTTTATAATGTGAGTCCTGACAGTGTTGAATAAGGGAAGAAATATCAGATTCTCTCTTTTTCATATGCTGTCGCCAAAGAGATAAATTGTGTGACTGAGATTTTAGGTAGATATTACCAGATTTGGGGATTATCAACTCTGGGGCTTATCTTTACTTTGACAGCTCAAAGGGACAGAGTGGTTGTTTGTCAAGGACAGCATATGGCCAAAAATATTATTAGTTTGTAGTCATTAACACGAACATCTACACTGTGTTCATTTCTCCACTATGTAAAAGAGGTTCAGTTAAGTTTAGGAAAGCACCTTGGCTTGATGGGAACCACGTGTGGCTCAGAAAATGCAGGACTGTTACCTGTACATGAGATATCTGGTTTAATTTGGCATGTGGGCTTATAGCCTCCAAAACAGGGAGCTGCTCATTGTGCTCTCATTTTAATATCTGCCAATGATTCAGCTCTTACACGACATGGATTTCTGGGAACTCAAACCAGTGACCAAGACTGACCCTGCAAATTGCAAGAACACCACATATTGTCCTCATTTTGATAGTAGCCTTATATGAGTCATCTGCCCTAGCTTTGGTGCCAGAAAGCCAGCTAGCAAAGGTGCTGAGGTGCTGCTCATGGGCACTGGCAGAGTGTCTCTAGCCCTGTCAGCAGCAAGGGTGGTGGGCAGGCAGGAGCCTGGTCCCTCCATCAGCCCTGGGAAATGAGCACAGGCTCAGACATCCAGCCTCGGGTCCGTGGCTCACAAATTCCAGGCATGGACTTCAGGGTGTTGTGTTGCTCTTGGGTCAAGCTATGGGCAAGTGAAAGATCCAGAGTCAAGAAGCTTCTTCTGTGCCATTTTACTTTGGGAACCTTTCAGCAGTATGAATGTAACTGCATTGGATTTCAATTTTCATTTCCTAACTGTTTTCCATTGGTACTTGCAGTCACAAACTTCACTTTCTGCTGGTAACCCAGTGACGGTGGAAATTAATAAATAGTAGAGAATGTTTTTTAGGGCAGGTGAATATGTGAGGTTTCCCTGAAAATAGGAAGACAGGAGCAACTCATTTTTTTTCTACACTGCTGAAGAGTAAACCAGAGAATTTCTTAGATCTGCAGTATGAAGTTTTGGCTGGCAGGTTTAGGCTTATACCATAACCTCGTTATCAGAACCGAGATAAAAGAGATTGATAAATTACCTCTTGTTCCTCTATGTGGTTACAGGAGTATATGATAGATAAAATGTTTGCTTTTCCAAAATGACAGATTATGTTCAGAGGTTTGGGCAAACATTTCAGACCAGGAATACTTTGAAGGGCTTGCCTGCGAGTTTTGAATGACGTTGGCTGAAGATCAAGATAACAAATATGGTTTTTATGGAGCTGGTGAGCTGAATGCACTGAAATCTGTTACAAAAATGCCTTTTCTCAAGAAAAAGAATTCTCATGTGTAAAAATTTGCTTTCAAATAATCTAACCTAAACCTGGAAATGTGAGGAAACCTTTCATAACCCATGTGTATTTGGAACTGATAAAAACTTTTTCACAAATGGGTATGAGTACTGAATATTTTTAGAGATGGGAAAAAAAGTATTTAAATTCAAGGCTGCCATGTGATTTTCGCAGTCCACAGTGGGCTATAGAATTAACCTCTTTCTGGTCATGTAAATAATACAAATAATCAGAAAAATTATGGCAAAGGAAGTTGTTGGGTGTTTTTCCTTTGTAGAAAATGGTAGCTTTGAACATTTTATTAAGTTTGAAACGTCTTTTTAATTGGATTTTTAAAACGTTTTTCTGCTTTTCTACATAAGAGTGATTTTTTCCTGAAAACTCAAAAATCAGTAAGTCCAGCACTGATATTAAATTGTCAAAAAAAAAGGACAAAAAAAATGTCCATTTGTTGTTCTCTGCAAGCTATAGCTTAAAAAATTAAAAGTAGCATATTAGATGATTTAAACTTCTATCACAGTTACATTATGAATTGGATGTATGGGAGTTTGCAAAGTCAGTGCTGAGGTCTGCAACTGTAGCATTGCATATAAGGATTCTCTGAAAGCTCTACTAAATCTACAAATGTTAAGAGATGGAATATTTCTGTTTTATTCAAGAGGCTCTTAAAGAAGGTATCTGTTAAAACATTTCTTCAGTTTGAAGTGTTGTGCACGTGTTTACATATTGTGCTACACATTAAGTAAAAAGTAGGTCCTGAAAATAGTCTAAAGAGTGAAACTCCAAACAAGCAAGTTATCTGAAGTTAGATATAACCAGCATTCTATTTTTAAACTTAGGTTTCTAAAATAAAGTTTTTCTGTTGTTTTAATTGGAAAAGTTATCAGAAAGTGATGAGAAAGTGATCAGAAGTGAAAATCTCAATGGATCTTTTGACATCTGTGGCATCTTTCTTTCTTTCTAGTTATATTTTGTGATACTTGATTTTTTATAACTTTTAGGAGATTTTCAAATGCAATCTCTGTTTTAAAAATCCTGCCAAAAGAAACTCAGATTTTACAGCACCATCAGGTACTTCTCTAATGACCTGTGCCATAGGATTTTACATGCTTTGGAACTTCTCACAAGTAAATCATCATTTGTCTCCTTTATCTTTTCTAGCAAAAAAGTGCCAGATGTGACCATATCTGATAGTTAAATAAATAAGATTTCCCCCAAATAATGCCTCTAGTGATGAGGTTCATTGAAAGCAGCACTCCACAAAGAAGGAAGATGCACAGTGGGAAAGTCTGAAGCCATGAAGGTGCTGTTGAATGGAAACTGGGGAGATGGTTCCCTAGCAGCAACCTCTGACTGAAGGGACCCAGGATGCTTCTGAGGGAAAGACAGCAGAGGGAAGAACATTTATTGCCATGTTCACTGGAGGGAGAACAGCACTCCAAACAGAAAAACACTCTGGGAATTCATTCTGTTTCTTGCTGCACTCTTAGTTCTCTAGCTTTTGTTCTCTGGTCCTACACTGGAGAGTCAAGGTGGCAGACGTCCTGTGGAAGACTCCAACAGAGTCCAGTGGAGGCCAGGACTTTGGAACAAATCTCACTTGTGAGAGAATTGACCTGAAAGAAGGCTTGGCAAGTGTTCTATATTTTCCTGTGTGAGAGGTTTTCTTTGTTGTTCAAAATTGCCTGGTTAAAGCCAAGATTCAGCTTTCAGTAAACAGAAAAACTTCAGCTCCAAACCAAATGGATGATTTCACTTCTTTACTGAAACTATGGAAATACAATTCGAACAAATATGTCCTACACAGGTTTTTTTTTATCTGGTTTGTTTGTTTTGTTTGGGTTTTTAATTTTTTTTTAATTTTTATAAAAGACTATTCTTGCAAAAAAAAAAAGTGATTTTTCATTTTGTGGTTGAATTTGTTGCCTGCCACTAGCACAGGTGTATCAGCTGAGAGATTCAATGCCAGTCTTCCAGCCCAGCTCCCAGGTGGTGTAACTCACAGAGCTGGGTGGGCAGCCTGTGCTGGCATTGCAGACACTCAGGAATGACCTGGGTTCAGAGAACAGAGGGGGAAAAGAACCTCTAAAAATTTTTTAAAAAGAAGCAAGAATGACGGTTAAAGAAGATCATGGGGGGAGAGAAAACTGAAAAAATGGTGCACAAAAGTAGAAGGAGGACAAGCTCTCCAGGATAAGAGTTGTGCCATGCAAACTGACACACTTCTGCCAGCCTAGCAGCTGTGGACATCCTCCTCCCCCAGAACCAGACCCAAGTTTCCATGAGGTTGGCTTTTTCCTTTTGTAATTTTAGTACAACCTTTTATTAATGCCATGATGACATTACAAGAGAAAGCAGGTCACAGACTTTTGAACACTCCTGTATGTCACAAGAGAAAACAAGGAATTTGGAATAGCCACATCCCCATGTGGGAAGGCTGAGCTGCTATTGCCAAGCACATCTGTACCCTCTGCAGAAATACTGCTGTGCAGGGATTTCCTAGTGTGAATTTGGGGGTGGCAAACAAATGTTTTCTAAAGAGTTTAGGGATTGAATAACTATTGCTAAATGAGATCACTAGACTGGTTGATTAGAACGATGCTCAAACATTTTTCATATCTGTTTCTTTCATAATCTCTACCCTCAAATGCAAAACTACATGACTATGGTGAGTAAGGGCTACATATACAAAGGTTTTATGTTAAATTCAGCTCCTCGTCCAGGCAGGAAGGGATTACTAATTTTTAACTACATAACTGGACATTTGAGATGTATCTTGATTTACTCAGATAGCACTGAGCATTCTTCTGAAGCAGTTAGTAGTTGGCCATAAAAACTGCTATTGCTCAGAAAACTGTTTTTTTTTTTTTGTTGTCTATTTCTGTGCACAAATGCAAAATTTTAGTTCTAGTACCCGTGTGGTTTCAAAATGGATGCTGAATATACTCTGTAATCTATCTCTGAAAAGACTGAAGGTACTGAGCCTTCCTATCAGATTTCTGAAGTAAAACTAACTTGACAGATAATTGTCATCCAGCTGTTACCAAACTGAAACACCAAAGAAGGACAGTAGCACAGGGAGAGCCACCACTTGAACCAGTCCTGAGAATGACAGAGGACTGACAGCATGTTTTATAGCAATTTACACTTGAAGCTTACTCAGAAGTTGTACATAAAGTGCTAAGGAGTGCAAATGCCCAGGGAAAATGTATTTGTGTTTGGGATTTTTTTTTTTTTGTTTTATTTTGGGTTGATTTGGTATAGTTTTTCTTCTTCATCTGGGTGTGAATCTGATTTCTACTTTACTTAATACCTTAAAATTTTTATGAGGTTTGT
This sequence comes from Parus major, assembly GCF_001522545.3. Lineage (NCBI taxonomy): Eukaryota > Metazoa > Chordata > Aves > Passeriformes > Paridae > Parus > Parus major. Next base: position 33,017,009 of record NC_031773.1, on the reverse strand, counting down.
GTAAGGCATAGAGTGAAAAACTTCTGAGAGAATTTGATTTGTGGGCCTGGTGAAGTACCACATAGACAATTGACAGGAGCTTCTTTTGTCTGAGGAGAGGCAGTGAGAGTTGGGACTGTTCAGCTTGGGGAAGAGTCAAGGAGATCTCACCAATGTGTACAAATGCCTGAAAAGAGGAAGCAAAGAAGAGAGCCAGGCTTCTCTCAGTGGTGCCCAGTGATAGGACAAGAGGCAATAGGAACAAATTAAAATCCCTGAAATTCCACCTGAATATAAGACAATTTCCTACTGTGACAAAAAATTTGCACAGGTTGACCAGAGAGGTTGTGAAGTCTCATCTTCAGAGATATTCAAAATCTGACTAGACAGTCCCAGGCAAGCAACTGTAGGAGGCCCTTCTTGAACAGGAGGGTTGGACAAGATGACTTCCAGAGATCACTTCTGACCTAAATCTTTGTTGCTTTTTGGCAAAGGCAGTTCAGACAGGCACCGTGAAAAGCGGGTGAACGAATGTAGGGATTCTGTGTGTAAGGATGGGAAAAGCACCAGACTGACATCCAATGATTTTAATTTTCTTTGCACTGTCCTTATGTTTTTTATGTGGGTTTATTTTTTCTAACCAGAGTAGTGTGTGTATAACATGCAAGCTGTAGCTGCTGGTACCATCTGTTTGTGCTATTCTGCTGTTCCCCTGATGTTTATGACTACTGAGGCTACTGGTAGTGGATCACTGTGTGCCTATGTGCTGAGTTTAACCTAAGGTAATTTAGGTACCATTGTCTGAAAAATACTCATAATAGTTCTGTATTTGTACAGAATCTATAGCAGCTACAAGGGTTCCTATTATACTAATAGAAGGTCACAAGAAACTGTTGAACTCTGGTGGGTATTTAAGGCTTACCTATTACAACCATTTTTAGAAAACTGCAGACTCAGTACTGAATGTAAGAGCTTCTCTTCTCTAAACTACTCTCTCCAAGAGAGGTAGTAGGATATCTCAATTTTTTATGTCCTAACAGTAGTGTTGTCACCTTCAGTTTTTGTAAGATCTCTCTAAACTTCTTTGTTGTTTATCAAATCACGTTTCTGAGGACAAGAACTGCAACTCTTCACGCAGACCTCTTTTTTTTTTCAGAAGACCAAAGTGAATCAAGCAGGATAAGGAGCCAAAAGAGATAGTAGAGGAAAGTCTTAAGAGAAAGCACAACATTAGTAGCAGTTAAGCAAATATGAGTAATGTTCATAGGAAGTACTTGACATTTAATTCTAGCTAAACAAACAGGAAATGAAATAAACAGAAATTGTGAAAAGTGAGAAGATTCATGAGTAAGAAACTAGACAAGGCATTTTGTGGATGAAGATCAAAAAGCCATTTAAGCTGCAAAACAACTAGTACATATGATTGTTACCTTAAATGGACTAACAGAACTTTGCAGCAGTTGTTGATGTACGTGTTTGTTCTCCACAGATCAAGAGAACTTAATGTTAATAATACCTTCTAAGCTCATGTAGATCAAGACATTTCTGTGGCTCATGATAAGGCAGAGAAGAAAGGATCTTCCTCAGGCTGTTGTTTTCATGCACTCACATGGAGCATAGGTCATACACAGCTTTCTTTGAAACTTATTCCCAGCTCAGGGTAAATCAGGCAAGATTTTCTTACCTAATAAGCTCACTACTCTGGTGGTTTTTCTTACATGTTTTTCTTAGTTATTTTCTTTCTTGTTCATTCTCATGGTCATAAGCTTTACAGATTCTGCATAGACGCAACACATGAACTTTTCTTGTGTCATCAGAACTGTACTTTTCCTGAAGCATTTGCTGATAGTGTCCATGTGTGCGGAAGATCAGAAAGCTGCAGAAGCTGAGTTGGGTAGTGCCACCAGGACCTCCTGGCCTTGGAGCAGTGGAAACCATGTGAGAGATAAACTGAAGGCAGGAACAAAAGTGAAGACTTTGTCATGTCTGGTCACTCTGACTGCTGGGATGACAGAATGTAACAAGGACATTGCTGGCAAAAGAACGGTAACCGAGAATTCTGACTGTGGAAAATCTGGTATGGAACTTAGAGACCTATAAATACTGATGAACTAGTGAATAAACAGTTTTGCTTGCATAGCAGAGTCTGTGTCTCTCAATCCCCACACATCTAAAATTTTCCATTAGAGACAGCCCATTTCCTCTGGGGCAGGGTGCTTGAACTTCTCTGGTTTCCAGCCTACACATGGAAGCCAACATGCCTTGTGGTGTGCTTTGTTGTTGTCCTCAGACTGTCCCTGGATACATCAGTCCCACTGCCCATACCAAGCTTTTCGGGTATTTTCTGTCTTTATTGTTAAAATGGATGGTCCCTGAATTTGTTTTTTCTTCTGCTTCTTAAAACTTTAAAATACTGAGTAACACTGGTTCTTAGGTATTCTATATTACTTATAGCATAGTTATGTCTGAGTGCTGAAGTGGCACTAAAATACAGCGTACAAAGTGCTACACAAGACCCAGGAAAAAAAGACTATCTTTGTTCTGAACAAGTAACACATGAAAAAGTTGAATAATACTGGCTATTTTTGACTAGAAATCAAATTGTTATATCAAAAATTGTGGAAGTGGAATTGAATTTTATAGGATTAGTTATTAAATGGTAGCCATATTAATTATAGCCTTTTATAAAAGGAGCGATAGGAAAGCCCTAATTTATTTTTATTTCTTTTTTAAAGTATGGCTACCCTGCACTTGCATCCATCTGCATACTTTTACACCACCCAGTTGGAAATTTAGCCAGTTCAGTAAGACATTTACTGATTCACATCCAGAAGTGTCTAGAGCCCAGTGAAAAGGTGTTACTTACAGCCCTGTAAGTACAGTGATAGAACTTCACAGAAGAGACAAAATGAAACTTGTGGGCTCAAGGGTTTTCCAAAAACATTAGAAGATTCAGAAATGTTAAACATAATTGATTTTCTTATGAAAAGCCACTACAGAGTGTCTGTATGACCCATTTATTCCTTTTAGAGGAAAACTGTTGACCAAGGAGTACCAGACCAAGGCAGTTTTGCATTCTGACTGTATTGCTTTCACCCAAGGTCCCCTTCTAGGAGCAAACTACCAATAAGAGGCTAATCTGCTATCCACATGTCATGTGTGTTGAGCTTCAGTGCACCTCATCTGGCAAGCCTGACCAGCATTTAGAGTGTTTAAATACAGACCACAGTTCACAAGAGCACTGAAATGCAAATAAAGCCTGAGGCCATCATCATCTCCACTTTCCAAAAGTCTAAGATGTCCTCCCCTTGTTAGTTCTTTTTGTCCCTGGACCCCATCAGCACTTCCATGCCAGTGAAGCTACTGTGATGTGTAGAAGGTTCTGTGGAAAAATGCATTTCCCATTTCCCAGAGCTGTTACAGGTGGGATGCTTGAAGAACCCTGTTTGGCCTGCAGGCTGTATGCATGCTTGTCTGTGTAAATGGTCAGTGGGATTGAGGCTAGAGTGAATTAATTACCCAGCTTGTCTCACCTTTCTTCCTCTCAGAGCTGACACATGTCCTGGGCACAGGCATGCTGGTGGCATCATAGAGGGACAAACAGCTCTGCTGCTGGATCTAAGAGATTATGGTCACTTTGAGTCATGTCACTGCAGTTTAAACCACTTTCTCTGGTCTGTTTAAGGTCTATGTTGCTTTTGAAACATTAAGCAAATGTGTGAATATTTCAAGGGCTTGCTTTTACATCCAACAAAAATAGTTTCAAGGAAATTTTGTTCTAGACCAAAGCCTGATTTCTTTGTCTTACTTGCACAAATCTCAGCCAGTTGCAGGATCTTGACATTTGACTTAAAACCACTCTTGGCTGAACAGCCTCTCATGGCTGGTGTTACTTCACGATTTCCAAGTCTACCCTTGGAGTGATGTTCTTGCCTGCCTGGAGTGGTACCTGAGAAACCTGCAGCGTTTGGCTGTCTTGGAGGTCTCTGACCACCTTTGTAGAAGAGTGATCATCTGATTCTACTGTTTTAATTTTACCACCTCTCTGATGGATGTGCTGGGGTCTTTCACATTATTTCTCAGTGGGCTTTTAGTGACTTGGTAGCCAAGGATGCTCTGGTCCTTCCACAGGGCTCTCCCTGGAGCCCTCTCTCCCACACTAAGCTGCCTACTGCTCCTAGTGGGGCAAATTCTGCCCTGGAAAAAGTCTATAGAAGTTAAAATAGGCAGCAAACACCTTTGCTATTAGATGCTATACCCTGGAAAAAAAAACTTTTCTCAAAAACTGAACAGGGAAATTTTAAACACCATGCAGTCCAGCTTCCTTATAGATAACAGTTTTTCTAATACTTTCAGGGTAAATTAGGAAAGTCCTTTTTTTCCTTTCTGGGCCATTATCTTTCAGAAGAGTGCTGCCATAAGGTTTTTCGGAAAAATTAAGAAAACCCAAAATGCATTTGCCATACTTCGTTGCGAAACTAAACTAACGCTCAACTACCTTTTCCTCACTTGACCACTACTTAAGTGAAAGAAGACTTCTCATAGGGAAGCTCTTCTTTCTTGGAAACCTTGACCCTGTTGCCAGTAAATATGGAGATATCGTTTAGAAAAACGTCACAGATGACTGTGGTCAAATTTGTTGAAAGTGGAGCAAGATATATAAAAAAGCACAGCAAAAATACCAATCAGCCACCACATGAGCAATAGGTTATCTACGTGAGCATCTCGGGGAAGAAGCTACTTTGAGGGTTAACAAAATTAGGTTAACCTCTGTCATCTAACCAGTCTGGCTGCATCACACATGCTGCTGTGACTGTAGAGGCTCGAAGATTTGGGAGTGAAGATGAAAGGATGTTCTATTTTCAGATCTGGGCATTTTTTATTTCTGCTTTGTCTTTTTGCTGTGGAAGGCAAAAAGTCACCTACAGGAAAACATACCTGCCGGAAAGGACTCCTCTCCCAGATGACAGAGAACCTGTATATCAAGGCAGCTAGTTTAAAATCATCTGTTCCTGTAAGTTGATCCCAATAATTGAAAAAGTTTATTTTTTTTTTTTTTTGCTTCTTTATTAGTTTAATTACTGAGCTTCTGGGAACTTTAATAAGTTGAAAGATCTCTGCAGTCCTGAGAGACAGGGTAGTGCATCTACTTCTTCTGAAAGGTGGGAAAAATTTATGCATAGAAGATGCTTAGAGAGGCTAGATGAGTTTTCCATGAAAGAAATTTGCAGCTAGGCTAGGGTTGGAATACAGATTCACTGAGTCCTCACCCTACATCTGAAGAAAAAGATGAAGATAAATATTATTGTTACTAAGTTTTGTACAAACCAGACTTGAAACTGTCTCCCTCTGCTCGACTTAATTAATACTATCACTATATTTTACAGAAGGATCTCATCAAGACCACGAGACTGCTTAAAAAGACTACAAAAGTGCTGTTTATGGTAAGACTTATACTACCAGTTTTCCATTTTCTTACTTTGACTTTCCTTTGGTCAATAGAAACAGGAATATGTGATCAAAAGCAATGACAGCTGATGCAAAAATCACTTGTGTTTAATTGGGAAAGACTTTTATGAAAGTCACACACTTAATGAAGTTCTTGGCTTAGAGAAAGAGTGTTATATGTGTCCCAAGAAAGGGATATTCCCCTGGGACATGAAGGGACGATTGATCATGGTATGGGGTGGAAAAGGTGGCTTTGGAAAGCCTGCCTGGAGGCACTTTGTAGGCAGCATGTTCTGCCAGGGGAGCTGGGGTGAGGGTGTTTGTTGGTCAGGGAGGAGTGGTAGAACTTGCTCCTGCTGTGAGCCTTCCAGGAATGCTTTCAGGCAGCAGCCCTCAGAAGAGGGCCAGAGCCACAGCCGCTGTCCCACAGCTGAGACACATTCTGCTGAGGGTGTGCAGGACCATGGATAGCCCGAGGATGCTGCAGAGAGCTGAGACACCAAGGAGCTGCTTTGAGCTTGGACCTCTGCAGGTGCACTGGAAAAGGGATATCAGAGTTCCCAGTGCAATTCAGCATGGGAGTGAAAAACAAACTGTGGGGTGTCTAATTGTAAGTGACTGTAAGTGTGTGGCTTTTCTTCATGCAGGTATCTAGTCAGCAGGGCAAACTGAGCTAGCTTATCCTTATGTATAGACCTGCTGGCCTTTGATGTCCCTTGGATTTCACAGATTACCTTGGGAGTGAAGGCTCCTCGCTTGTCTGTGAGACCTACACACAGATACCCACATTTCAGTGGTGTCATCTGCAGCTGCATTACCCTCCTGACAGGAATCTCACACCTAACACCTCATTCCACTGCCTAAAAATAGGCATATATACCTTGAAATACTTTTAGGTGTCCAAGAGAACACACAGGTCAGGCAGATATGACACAGAGTTGACTGGTCATTTCTGGAGCAGCAGTTGGGGATGGGCTGGATACCCTACAGCATATCAAATGGCATGGGACAGTGATGTAGAGCAATGGAAAAATTATACCCACAATGACTCCTACAATTTGACCAAGATAGTCTGACTTTTTATCTTCTTATCTATCTACTCTTTGTGTGTTATGTGTATTTCTTGCTGTCACATGTGTTCATGATTGGTCTTACCAATAGTCCTGTGCCTGCCAGCACAGCACTCTCCTGCCTTTCCTTCAGAAACCACAGAGGCAGACTGAGCTCCTCCTTTAAAACAAAAGGAAGCAGGTCAACTGGATACTAAAATTCATAAAAAATGGTTTTATTGATTGCACGCTTTCTAAATATGCATATTTTTATGAGGCTGAAATTTTAGGCCAAATCTGACTTTTGAGGTGTTCATTTACCAAATTATTACTTGATTTGTTTTCAGACAAATTGCAGTGTTCGAGATCAGCTCCTCTCCTTCTATGTGAAAAATGTCTTCTGTCGTCTTGAGGTAGGAAGTGACAAGTTGTACTTTATTAGTGCCTTCCAGGTTCTGCAAGCAAACATGGATGCCTGTGTGAGTATATTCCTGAGAGCTAAGCTAACTTTGTCCGTCTGAAAAGTTAGGAAAGGGCTCCATCTCAGTTTTTCAGCAGATGGAGGGGCAGAGGGTGATTCAGAGACATGGTGTGTCCCACGTCACAGTGGACCCAACTTCATGAGGGCTTCTCCACTGGGTCCGGGGAAGTTTAACACCATCCACTCCCTCCCAGAGTGATCTTGTAGGGAGTGTGAAAGGTGGTGGAGATCCCATGGAGCCAAGCCACTTCCCTACTTATGATGTCACCTTGTGCTGCCATCTCTTCACTAAAGCTGCAAAGAGACAGGGTGATCACAGGGAGAAATGTGGCCCCCCATGTTTCTGTGATGTGACAGTGGTAATGCTTTCCTTCTTCAATATACCCTCTGCAGGTGTGTAATCTTTACTCACATGTCATCTCTGCTCCTCCATACTGAATTTTGAAAGAACTGGTGGTGTCTCATGAGTGAGCAGGGACCACAATTATGTGGAAGCAGTTCCTATGTATTAGCTGTGCTCACAGCCAGAGCAGGTTGTCAGAGAGTGGTGCTGCCCACTGGCAAAATGTCTCCAGGTGCCCCAGAGAAGAGGCACTTTTACCAACTCTGCCTAACTAACAACAGGGCAGCAGCCAGAGCACACTTTTGCCTGTGCAAATCTGCATTCTAACATACCAGGCAGGGTGCTAAGATGATGCCATCACTGGTTGGTCATTTCTCATCTAATTATTGAGGGTAAACAAATAGTGACTGGGTATGTCTTAAAACTAAATATCCTATAGGTTTTTTTTTTCTCCCCTAAACCTGTAGTCCTCACAAATAACAGTGTCCCAGAAAATGGAGCTTGACCTAGAGTGAAATATAGCCATGGATATCCAAGCAAACTTGCATTGTGATTTTAAAAAGCGAGAGCAGGATGGCAAGTCAATGAATTAATGAATTAAATTAATTGAAACTTTGTCTAATCTAAACTGCATGAAGAAAGGATTGTTATTCCTCAATTACATGAAAGAAAAGAACAGTGGTTCTACATGCACAAAAATATTTGCAATGTGAAAACAAACAGCTTCAGAGGTCTCTTTGCAGTGTTATAGTTCAGAACTCAGCTGGGATATTTGCATAATGTAAAAAGATTGAAATCTTAATGGGACAAAACTTCATCAGCTTTCAGGTTCTGTATTTCAAACAATGCTAAACAGCTGTGATTTCCAGGCATTATTCATAGCATTCTGCTCTGATCATACTGCTGTGACTATTTGTGTCTGTCAAAATTCCAGATAATGCTTTAATTCCAGAGAGCAATAATATAATTTCAGATGGTGTAATATGCTTTATGGAGATTACTTACATTCTATACAAATGCCAGTACACAGTGAGGAGTTTAGACTGTTGACTGTGACTGAATTCAGAATATCCACTGACTGTAGCTTGCTAGATAGCTTACTAATACATTTGTTTCTGTGCTATATGGAGACAAAATGCTGCAGGTTTCTCACAGCTCCAGCACTCTTTTTCATAATTAGTGCCAGTGTTTTACCCAAGAGAAGTCTAAACATAACAACTTACATTTTTGGGTCTTATAAAGTGCTGGTAAGAGAGATAAGACTGTCTCTGTTAGCAGAAAAACAACAGCTCTTTGAGAAATGATGGCTTGTTGTGATTTTCTAGGAGATGCCTCATTTCTGGAAACTAATATTTTTTAAAATGTTTGTATTAATTCAAAACCAGCAATACCAAACCTTGTGAAAGAATAACAAAAGTTATGAATAGAGTGAAAGTAATGGATCCTTTGCTAATAGCAAACTTGAGATTTTTTTCGTCATATTATTCCTCAATAAATTAGCACTCATTCATCCATGTACATAAGCTCTTTAGCTGTTATTATCTAGCTGAGCTATAAGATGTTTATAATATGGGATTTCCATCATGACAACATATTAATGTAATTATTTTTTTGCCTTTCAATAATAAAGTTCTCTATATAACTAAGGGAAACAGTGATGTCTTTATAGATATACTCACTTTATATTCTTTCACAAACTTGGGCTGTAATTCAGTCAGCTAGAGACATGTGTGCTACCTGAAAATCCTAACAATATTTGCCTCCCAACCACTTCCAAAGACTTTATACTATGATTTTATTATTCTCACCCAGCCAGTTCTTGGTTTTGTCCAAACAAGGAAGCATTAATATTTTTCAATGATATAGGGGCCCAAGTTGAGTTTTTTAGAAATGAGTATGTTTGAAAATCTCTAAACTAAAAAAATCTCTAAATTTCTGCAGTAAAGTCAGACTTTTTCATTTAGCCTTTGACTGTAAGGTAAAGGGAGCAGACATTTTTCCTTGGATACTTGGAGCATCCACCTGCAGCACCACTGACCTCATTGCTTGTTTGGGTGCTGATCAGCATTGCTAAGAACAGTGTGAAGTTGCTTCTGAAGTTGGACTTGTGTTCCTACATCAGTAGCACATGCAGAGGTCTTTTCTCATATTTGAATGGAGTGCAGAAGGACAATATATTCCCTGCAGAACCTTTAGTATTCCTCTATCATTTCAGGCAGAGCTTGTAGACCTCAAGCTGAGTTAATGTTTTAATACTCTAACTTGCTGGCTAGCTCATTTAGTTACTTGCAGTATATGCAGGAAGAATTTGTAATGTGTACCACCTCTAAAGCAGACATATTCATATAAGGTCAGTTCTGCTACCAGGTGATCTTTTGTGGAAATCTGTATCATACAAAATGGAGATCATTAAAAAAAAAAAAGAAAGCACTCTAAGTTAGAAAGAACTGCTCTAATTAGAAGATTTTAAAAAAATTTACTTTTATTTTCACTCTTTTAAAAATTTGCTTTTTCCCACTTTCATCATGTGAAGTGACTTTGGGAAGCACAAAAGATAGCCTGAATATGTCTGTGCTCATTTTTAAAGTACTGCATGAGAGATAGAAAAGGACTGATTACTCATTTCAGAGGAGTTATTTCCTTCCATGCATTGAGATGAGGACATTTGCCTTTTTTCTTTCAAACATGTTATCCTAGTTTGTAGTTTGGAAAACATGAAATTCTTCTTTTTTTTTTTTTTCTCTGAAAGAATGTATATTCCCTTTTGACAATCCAGGTAGCTGAGGATCAGCAAGCCATGTTGCTCAGAAAGCTTAGTCTGGCAACTCTAAAAAATCCAGCTGGAACAGCTTTGGGTGGCCAGTGCGGAGTGGCCAGAGATAAGTGTTGAGGAGACTAAGCCCTCCAGACTGTAATTATTCAGACACTGGAGAAATGGGCAGGGAAACAGAAAAACATAAATTAACTTTATAAACACATTTGGAAGGCTTGCCGAAATGTGCAGACTTGCTCCCAGTACTTTGCAATGGTCTTTGGCCCTGAGCCTTGCCTTCTCTAAGCTTCAGGGGTTCTGAGGGCTCAAAGCTAAAGGACTTTGAATCTTAAGAGATAGGATACACTGTGCAAAAGCTGTAACTGCAACTTATGTAGAGATTCCTGAGATAAATTGTTTAATAAAAAAACCTAGAGTTACTCATAGTGCCAATTTTGGGTGGTGTGAACTCAGCTTGGTAGGAGGCACACAGGTAAAAGAACACATTTGAAGTTTTGGGAGATACTGAAATGTTGCTGAGATCACACATTTTACTGGCAGCCCTACAGTGCCACACTGTGGGCTGGACTCTTCCTCATCACTATGTCACCATCTCTGGGTTTTTTCATCCTTCAGCTTCCCTGTGCTCCATCCACAAGGTTAACTTCTGCAGTCAAAAAGTTAAAGAGAACGTTTCTTAAGGTAAGAACGGGAGGTGCTGGCTCCCCACTGCACTGTTCAAGGGCTGTAGCTAGTTTTTTTTCTAATGCCTTTATCTTCTCCACAGCTTGGAGATCAGGGAATCTACAAGGCCATCCATGAGCTGGACATTCTCCTTCCCTGGATTCAGGCCTACATACAAACCATCCTGTGAAGAATGGGGAGGTGACAGAGAAGGTTCTGCTTCTGTGAGAAGAACGGGTCAACACCCACAAGGCCTGAAAATGAGCTGAGAGCCGGACGACAGATGTGTCTGGCAGTAACTCCCTCCCATGGAAAGAGACCCTCTCTAACACAAGTGGTGTAAGGAGGGGTTCTCATAAGCTTTCCCACTTAGCCTGGCACAGCAGCTTTGCCTGCTGTGCCTCTGAAGCTGTTAGAGCACCCTGCTGTGCTTCCCATGCTGCCAGCCTGCTGCCTCGCAGGCAGCCCCCAAACGCGCCGCACCAACAGGGAATTCCAGAACATGGAAACTGCCGTCCTGCGGATCAGGCACAACGTCCCAAGTGCTGTGGGCATGATCTCGCCACCCTGTGTGTAAATACAGTTGAAAGCAGCGAGGATCACTTTGGGAAATGCCATCCCATAGCTGTATTTCTTTTGGGGTGTGTGGTTGTGGATATATAACTGTATACACATGCCATTCTACATGTAAATAAGAAAACTAATTATATAGTGCTTATGTTTATTATTAAATTAAGGTAATAACTAATCCCTAATAAAAATAGGCAATTAATGTAAAAGATTTTTTTCTGGACTCAGGATGACATTTAGATGTCACATGATCTACACGAGATCAGACACTCAGAAAACACAATAAATGGATTGCTTTCACTGGGATTGCAAAAGGATTTGTGAGAAGTTTATGGAAGTTGATGGTAGTAGTTTCCAAAATATCTTTCACATAGTACAAAATGGAGTTCTAGTTTTCTCACATTTTTAAGGATTTACCTGGAGAAAATATATAGGTGATAAATATATTCCCAAACTGTTTGTATGTTCCATGGGGCTGAGATTCTGCAAATCTTCAAATTGCATAGTTCTACTATATCAGGAGCATTTGAAACCATTAGTGTGATGATACTGATGAACCTGAGCTAGTTCCTCTTCTGGCAAGTGTCTAATATAAAGGAATTTCTATGAGAAATACATTTTTTTTTCAGTTGAAGATAAAATGGTTAATTAGAGGGACAGTGGAAAATTTGATGTCATGATCTTTTCTGAGTATGTAACTTAACTTTTAATTAACACAATGTCCCTTTTCATGGATTTTTTTACACAGCTCACCCGTTAGTTTTTGAAATTCAAGTTTGCTTTCAGTTTCGGTGTTTTTTATCCGAACTCTGGTGTATGGAATAGAAAATTGACCATGGGCATGGTGTCTTCAGCCTTCATCAGACATAACTGTCTAGTACTTGGTGCTGGTAGGGAGCAGTATCTGGGATCTGGGAGTTGGAGGGATGCTGCTTCTCTGCCTGAGAGGGGAGCCAGTGACACCTGCAAACAGAAACACTGTCATGTTCAGTTGGGAAGATCCACGGGCAATGGTTTTAAGTGATTCGGGTTGCCAAAGACTTCTCTTGTGGAAATTTTGCACACCCAGTGAGTGTGAGACACATGAAGACAGGAAGAGATGGATGACTTTTAGAAAGAGTAAGTGACACCTTCCCTGCCACACTGCATTTCTGGGGTCAGCTCTGCAGTGGGCATGGGCAGCCAGCAGACCTCCCACAGCAGGGTTTGAGGTCAGGCTGCAGAGAGACTCAGCCTCCATTCATCTGACAAGGAAATCAAGCTATTTTGTGGCATAAAAGCTTAGGATTTGTGTATTTCAGACCTCATTTTCCATATGGCTTGGGACACTTTGCGGATTCTTAGTTGCCTTCTCTATAAAATGAAAGTACCTCTGGGAATGATGCATCCCTTCATACAGTAGTGAAAATCGCATTTGCAAGCCGATTAAACACTCCTGGATAAAAGCCAAAATGCAGCATCTGCAAAATAAAGGACTTTACCTAATGCAAAAGTGTTGTGGTAAGTGATATATGCCATATGCAGAGTACCTAACAACAATTATTGCTCTCAGTCTTCACGAAAACACAGCAAAATAATTGGTATTAAATATATCCAACTGTCAATTCAAAGTAATAAGTATGGACAAAAGCTTGTTGCCTTTTAAAATGGGGTAAGTGAAGGAGTGCATTTTAATTTTACAGATGAGACTCTAGGTGTCACTCTTAGAAAACAAGACTTGTGTTAGTCAGTTAACTGCTGACTTCAGTTGATGGAGAAAGTGTTAGACTATTTCAGAAGTAGTTTTCTTGGATGGAAACTGAACAAGTTGGGTTAGAAAGATTGAATTATTTAAATTCAATTTCCACAAATGTAGAATTGAAATAAAAAAATGCAGGGTAAGAGCAATGGGCATATAACAACAAACCTTATTTTTTTTTTGAATTATGAATTCAATTATTTGTCCAAGTTAATTTAGCATACAGAAATCCTAAGAAGGAAGTTATTTCCCACCTACTGTTAATTGATGTCACTGTTGCTTAGGATGGCTTGTCTTATCACAGTGTTTTGGTCTTTTTGAAGCAGCGACTCTTATTACATGGGAAAAAAGGTATTTTATGACTGTTACTGCAAAAGCAAGAATGAAAAAAAATATGTGGCTGTGCATTAAAATTGTCACTAGCTCACAACTTTTTGAAAAACACTGATCTAGTGGAAAGTAGCATCTGCACATGCAGTTTTGGTGTTATGTAAATAACATACAACAGTCAGCGAAGATAATTTCCATCACATACAAGATCATGTACAATTTGCTGGTTTCACTGAAGTTGTTTTTTTCTTTGAGGTGCAAAATCTTCAGAGCAGAGGTTATCACTTGATAAATAATTTTTGCTGTCGGCCCAACCATCTACAGCAAATTCCTGATCTCAGCTGCAGCCCTGGTATTATAATGTAGTCATGGAATCATGGAATCATAACATCACAGAATTGTTCAGGTTGGAAAAGATCATTCACATCATCCAGTCATTAACCCAGCACTGCCAACCCAGCACCAAAAAACCATGTCCCCAAATGCCAAATCCGCACGACTTTTACCTACCTTCAGGGATGGACAGGGCCTCTGGGCAGCCTGTTCCGGTGCTTGACAACCTTTCTTGGTTGCAACTTGACAGTGCTTTCAGAGAAGAATATTTCCTAATCTCCAATCTAAACAAGCCCTGGAAAATGCTGCACAGCTCCCCTTGGAGAGCATTAGAAGGATTAGAAGATTAGATTAGAGGAATGTATCCTGAAATATGGAAATAAGAACGGTATTTGGATAATGATGCAATTGTGTCGGATTTGGCTATTTGGTCACAGTTTCTTTGTGTCCACAAAGTTCTAGAGACTGCAACAGCAGACTCTTCACTGCAAAGATGTGTGGACAAAGATAGAACGCTGGGGCTTTTGGTCTAGTAATTAATGAGATGCTCCCCAAAAGGCCCCCAGTAGCCAGTGAGCCTAGATACTCAAGTCATCTTGCCCTAGAAATTGTGGGGCTGCCAACAGAAGGGGTGCCTGGGCAGGCAGTGCTCTTATAGGAATGTGAGGGGTACAGCAGCCCCTGTACAGCTGCAGTGGTTACCTTACAACTTCTCCATCTTTAGCCAGCCTTCTTCTTGTCACAAGTAATGGGTGCTCTAGAGCTCTAAAATACTGCCAGGAGCTGCTGAGCTGTGGAATATTCACTCTCTAAGAACATGTGTGGAGAATCTGTTTTCATTGAAAAATCAGTGTTTAGATTGACATTCCTATTCTGTTGATGTCAGTGGAAGAATGATTTGGAAAAGGAAAGGCAGCCAGTAGGTTTATTTCTCTAAAGGAGCACTGATTGCCAGAGGGAAAAGGGAGGCCAAGGAATACCATCGATAGAGGGTGGAGATTATCGTGGAATAAAGATGCCAGTGAAATTTGTCAGAAGTAAGTTTTGATTGCAAAACATTATGGATAATGTTTTTTTCAGTCCGTTGGATGGAGTGGGTTAATGAAAGGCATCAGTGATCAGAAAGGCACAGGGTTCACAGGATAAATGTGGCTGTCATGGGACTCTGGAGGCTTCTGGCCTGACCTCCTGCTCAAAGCAGGGCATACCAGGAGGTCAAATCAGACTGCTCAAGGCTTTATCCAGGTGGATCTTGAACAATCTCTGATAGGAGTGATGGAAGGCTGACTTTGCATCATTTCTAGCTGGGTAAAGTATTACAGAGCTGAATGGAGCCACACCTGAAGAAGAAGGGGCTTTGTTTCCATAATTGAAAGGAAACCTATGAGAACTGTCTGGTCACAAAACATTTGTGCAAGGTGGATGAAAAATTGCAGGCAAGTGTTGAGTCCTGTGAGAGGAAAGGGTTGAATGAATTTTGAAACAGAATTAAGGCAGATGAGAAGCCACAGATGTTTAACTTCTAGTAAACTATTTCTGAAAGTTGCAGGCCCCTCTCAATTTATACTGAGGTTTTTGGTCCAAAGCCCTGGGGATGGAAACCAGCCCATTCCTGACTGTGTCCTGGCTTATCTCCTTGCAGCATGGGCACTGCCAGGGAGGTTTCTAATGTGTGGCCCATAAAAGGATCATCCAGATCTCCCTGTTCCTTGGCCACTGAGTCTGGATATCCCCAGATGCCTCACCTTCTCATCCCAGGTTATGATGACCTTTTTATTGTTGGCTTCTGGTAGGTTTTCTGCCTTAGCAAACTGGAAAAGACCAGAAGAACATGTTCTGCTAGGATATTAAAGTAATATCAGCTCTCTGATTAGCATTCCCTGATTTTTTAATCGTCCAAGACAGAAACCTGTGAAAATACAGATTTAATTCTGTTTAGTGGAAGAGGGTGTATAGACTTAGAGCCAACCTGAGGAAGAAGAATGTAGAAGAGGAGTGATGACGGGTGAACATGGAAACCTGGGGTGTTTGGGTCTTACCTGTATGTTTCAGCATGTTGTATTTTGCACATTCAAAAAAATCTGCTTAAAGAAAGCTGGATGTAAAATTTCTAGCAGCTGGAGTTACAGAGAAAAGAATGAAACTTAAACAGAAATTGTGAATGAGGTTATATACAGAGGCTGAATGAGGTTATGTATAGATATTAAGGTGCATATAGATATTGTAGATACTATAGATACTAAGATATCGAGGTGTGAACATGTTTGCTTTTCAAGCAAGTATGAGCAGGTTTGTTTTTTGTTTAGTTTTGCTCTTCCAACAGCCCTTTATCAATTATGTTTCTTTATGTTTAATAAAATCTAATTTTTCTTCTATTTAAGACTTCAAAAAGGCTTTCACACCCTTGACATAATAATAGAGTTTGGGGTTAATTATGTACATCACTTGTCAACATTAACCAATGAATGCTTTTCCTTCTACTTTCTGCCACTGCTGCACGGTGTTTCAGCAGTGCTTTCAAACAAGCTGATGAGAAGCAAGTAACTTCCTTGAAGTAGTCATGGTGCAGGGGGGCCTTTAATTTGCTTGTTTCTTCTAAAGATTCAATGAGCACTTGCAAACAGCAGAGTACACCCTGGTGATTTTGTTGCTGTAGATGAAGCCTGTAGCCCATGTCGATCTTTGATAAAGTATCATCGATTATTTTCTGATTTTTCCCTCCCCACACGAAAGACGAAGTGGTTTGTGCCAGCCCAGCTCATGGTCCCTAACCACGCGTGAAGAACCTGCTGACGTCTCCTAGGCAAATTTTGTCTTGTCAGTCTAAATGTTTTCTCTGTTCCTGTGTAGTGACTAAGGAATGACCAGTAGCAATTTCCAAGTGATGAAGAATGCTTGCAGAGATAAACCACAGTTGCCTTAAATTAGTCACTTGATAAAGCTATTTACAAGTGAGCCTCTTAGATGTGAGGAAAAAAATTTTTGTGAATGAGAAACCACAGGCTGTCAGTGGAAAAGGCAGCCTGTTTTCCTACCCACGGTAGGGGAAAGAGTGCTTCACGTACGGCGGTACCCGCGACAGTCGCAGATGCCAATCCCAAGATGGGGCACAACTGCAGTGAGGAAGGAGAAGTTCAAAGTTTGGAGAAAATTGCAGGGTTGCAGAAGGATACAAAAAGGGGTTGCAGCATCAGATGCAGAGATGCAGTTTGAGTCAGTGGTTTGGCCTCTTTGAGACCAGCAAACTGACCTGTGCCCCTAAAGAAGCCTGCTGGCACCAAAGGGTGATTGTGGCAAATATCTGACTGATATGAACTGCACTCAGCTGATGGGTAAATTCAGCACAATCTGATTTCAGACCATCTGAAGCAAGATCCTGGTGCTTATTCCTCTATATAGAGAAAAGACAAGTGCCTCTTTGGGGAGGTTTTATAGAAGGAAGGAAAGAGACCATACTAATCCAGTGGCAATTTATTAAAGAATGTTTCTCCAGCCTAAACTCTAGAATGAGGGTTTCCCTCAGGAGTGTAAAAAGATTTAAGTATTGTTACAAACTGCATGTGTTGTAGTATGACAAAAAGAGTGACTATATGTGCTCAAATCATTTGTGCATGACAACTACTGAGAGGAAGCAGAAGGATGTAATTTTTGTATGTGGTTTCACTATTGATCTTCTGAGTCTGCTCCAGCTTTTCCTTTCTTTGGAACATTGGACCATTGCAAATGATTTAAAGAAGAGTTATAACAAAATTTACCCTCTGGTACAAGACATTAAAGATATCAGTTTGATCCCATCCATGAGAGGGAAGATAAAAATATCAGCCAATTGCAATTCATCTACAGAAATGACTTCATAAGAAACTCCACGTTAACACTCAGTAGACGGAAGAAATAACAACAAAGTTGTACTCTTCAGAGCTAAATCCAGGAAATTCAGTTAGTCTGGAACTAGTAGTCAGTAATACTGACCAGGCCAACTGGTATAAATTATTTCTTTTAAGAGAATTTCTAAGTAAATATAATAGAAAATAGAATCTACAGAAAGAGAAAATAGAAAATGTAAATAGAATCTCTAAGTATTTAATAATTTACATCCTCCAGACACTGAGCACGGGAGTGAAATGAGCCTCTCTGAAACGTTTAACCTATGAACTCATCTCTGTTTCTTTTTTAGGAAGGCTAAGGGTTGCAGAGTTTCACATTCTGATTTCCAGAAGTCTTTCATTTTCTGGTCTGAGTTCAGTCATGGACAGTTTATAGACATTTTGTCTAGTGTTAGTCCATTCTGTTTTCCTACATGACTAACTGAATTTGCTGTTTTCCCACTGTAATGTAGTTCAAGTAACTGGGTCTTCTCAGCTTTTATATTTCTAAAGCTGAACAATGGCAACTTTTCTAGTCTGCTTTTATAAAACAGGAGCTCTCTGTCTGTTTTCTGGACCATTTCTAGTTTGAGCTAGCCTATATAGCACAGGGTTAACCCACACTGGCATTGCTTCCCTCAGTCTTCTGGAAACACCTTGCCCAGTTAATCTTCACGTTTCCATTGCAGCATTGTCTTGATGGTTCCTGTGGTGAGCAATGGCACCATGGAGCCATTCTCCTCCTCCCACCTTCTTTTGTAAGTGCTACTGTGGGTTAGTTATTTAAGATTCTCTCAAGCCCAGTATTGAATGCTTGAAGGTAGGTTCTACCACTTCTTTGAGCAACTCACTCTGATATTTAACATTTCTCATGCTGAGGCCATTTGAGCCTGTTGCACCATGTCCTTCCACAGGGCACTGTGTGAAAAGAGTACCTCCACCTTCTCTGTAACTACCTTTTGGAAAACTGCAGTTAGATACCCATGAACCTTCTTTTCTTGTGGCTGAGCAAATCAAACTCTGTCTGTCTTTCTTCATAAGTAGAGATCTTCAACCCTCTCATTACATTGGGAGCTATTGGCAGAACATTCTCACATTTTTTCAGTGTCTCTCTTGAGCTGGAGGGACCTAAGCTGGTTGCACGTACTGGGTGTGGACTGAGAAGTGCCAAGCAGAATGGGAGGGAGAATGTCCGTGTGACCCACTGGCTGCAGCTCTGCTGAGGCAGCCCAGGACACCATTTGCCTTTGCAGCTGCAGAAGTGAAACCCACTTCCATTCAGCCATCCAACAGCGCTTCCAGGTCCCCAACAGCAGACTTACAGCCCTGTCTTATTTTTTTTTTGTTAACTTTTGAGGCAGATTCTAAATAATTTTGCACTTATGACCTGCAGAAGCCCCAGTCTTGCTTCATGTTTATCTTTACCTTCTGGCCCACTGATTAGTTCCTTTAAGTAATGTTTCTTTTGGAAGTGTTAGTTAGAAACAAAAGGCTTCTTTTTGAAATGAAAACACAATTGTTTAACTGAAAATTTACAACTCAGATGACAACATCCACTCTTATTCAGAGAACGAGCATCTACTGTAATGATACCTTTTGCAGTAGTACTAACCTTCTGTCAAAAAACTCCCACACACCCTGAATCTGTGAATATCAGCAAAGCATAACCTTCTGATTTGGGATGACTAAAAAAACAAGGTGAATCCATTCCTTCTTCAGCTAAGCAACACTTCATTATCACTGCCTCCTCTACACAGTTCCCACAGAGACTTCCTTGGAAGCAGAGGAGGAGCTGATGCATCCCACCACAGGCTCTTTTAAGTGCAATTCAAGCTGTAATGCCATAGATTAGAGGGTTCTTTAATGTGTTTCCATGTATACCTATATATGAGAAGATCCATTCTCATGAAAGATTACTTCTTTCAAATATTTAATTGCTTCTTCCACAAATATTTATTGCTATACACTTAATCTGCCTAATCATATCTGATATCTGATTCCTGATCATATCTGGTTCAGGGTCTAGTAGAAAGAAAAGAAACATTTTAATTTCATGCTTCCCATTGCTTAGACTATTCCTCTTCAGTGCTTAAACATTTCAGGTAAGATCAGAAATAGTTTCAAGATAACTTATGTCTTCAGTAGCCAA
This sequence comes from Parus major, assembly GCF_001522545.3. Classification (NCBI taxonomy): domain Eukaryota; kingdom Metazoa; phylum Chordata; class Aves; order Passeriformes; family Paridae; genus Parus; species Parus major. The sequence goes on along the minus strand of NC_031773.1, from coordinate 32,997,290 downwards.
AGAAGCAATACTATAGGAGCAGATTAGAAGGTTACAAAAATTGGTGTTGAGGACCCCACTTCTACACTGTGCTTGTTATGAGTTTATTTTGAATTAACTCTGGCCTGGTCCTGTGGCCTGAACGCCTGTTAACAACTGGATAACATCAAGAGAGTTTCTGATGGCACTTTCCAGTTTTATTTTATCTGAAAGGAACTAAATTTTGCTGGGTCCCATAGTGCTCCCAAATGCAAGCCAAAGTGAAGTGAGTGGCGATCAGGAGATTGGTTTTAAGTTCCCATATGTGGAACACCTGGCACACAAACATAGAGGATCTCACTGATATGCCATTTTGCCTTATATGGGTGGAAAAAAAAAGATAAATCAGTCTAAAATGTCTTTGGGCTTTTTTATTTTTAATTTTTTTTGGCAACTATTGAACCAGAATTGATGGTTTTCCAGAAGAAAATTCTCTTATGGAAGGGGCAGAGCAGTTCAAGTGTGCTGATGGAAATCAGATTTGGTGTCCCTGAATTCCGAGCTCCCAGCAATTAATACTCAACTTGTCTGTGTACTTTTGCAAAGCTGTGAAAGGACTGTTATACTTTGCATGTGCACACGGAGGCAGAGGTAGAACACCACAGTTAAACTCTGAAGTATTACAGCTCCTCTGCTATTGATATCCACACTAGCTAGATTAAAATAAACCCACCCTAACTGTGTGGCAACATGCTACAGTTTCCCCTTCCATTTTGCTGCATAGATGTGCACAGAATAGGCTGGTGTGGCAAAACCAGAGATACTGAAAAAGGATAAAGTGAGAGCCCATAGCCCTGTACACATTATTACAAAACAGAGAGATTAATTTAGGTGGCAGAGGAAGGTTCCTTTCACTACTCCTTTTTGTGAATTTTGGAAGTTTTTCGTAATTGCCTCATGAACTTTCCTAGATATCAATAGGAATATTAAAAAATTAACACTTTCCTAAATAATTAATAACTCTTGAATAATTGATCAAATTAGTATTCTTTCACAGCTAAACAGCAGTGCTAGGAAGGTATTCCCCTTCTTAGGGTAACTAACTCATACAGACACTTTGAAATACCAACACGTGGTCCATCATTAGTAGACCAATCTTGCTGTTCCTTGGCTGTGAGATTCGGTGAAGGTGGCCGGAGTTAAATTAGCTGTGAGACTTTTGAATCTCTCAAAATCAGAAGAAACTGCTGACTGCTCAAAAGTTACTGACAAGGAAGGAACTGACAGCTAAAAAACTGCATGAGTTTCATTTCCTTAGGAAAAGATTAACAACTCAACCTGCCACAGTACCTGCATTTTTATTACTTTAAAGTATGCTACTTGAAACTGTTCTTTTTGAAAAGAGTATTTTGGCAGTTTAAAAGGAAAGAAAAAGCAATTTTTTTTTTATTTTATTGTTTTTTATAAAATGTGTTTTATTTTAGTTTGGGGTCAGAAACACAGTAGTCTCTTCAAAAATGCAACAGAAATTCAGTTTCTCATTTGGGGGTTTGGGGCTTTTTCAAAGTATTTATTACTAAGTCAATCTTTTCATTTCCTAAAGAGGACTAGAATATGTTCATTTAAAGCACTTCATAGTTGTTATTTCAGGCCTTTGAAAAAGGAAGATGAGCAACTTTGAAGTGAAGTGCATCTACACTCGACCCACAGTAGGTCTTCTATAGGCAGACTTACTTCCTGTGGAGATGAAGAGGAAATGTACTTAGGGTGTGAAGCACTTTCTTCTTTTTTTTAACTACTAAAAAGCAAAGGTCTTGCAAATATCTCCTTGCACTTTAACTTCTGATCTAACTGAAAATCTTTGCAAGCAAAATCCTCTCAAGAAGTCCAGTTCTAAGTAAAATGTTATCTGTGGATGAATTACTTGTATGGCTGACTTTGTGGCATTCTTATATGTATTCTGGAGGCTGGACAGAAACAGGTAGGACCAAATCTGTGTACTGATTTGTTTTTATTCTGTGAGTCAAGATGACTGGCTTCCTTAGTCACACAATTATGAATGGCACTGAAGAGAGTGGCAGGTGAGGGGAATCCCCACCAAACTGTCTCCTGGATTGTTTTAGAAGAAAAGCTTGCACCACGTAGTAGATTTCTTCTAAGAAACGCCCTGTGGAGGTTTCCAAATGATTATGACAGAAAATGTCCACTCTCTGGGCTGGTTTGAAACATTTAAAGGATATTTTTTTACTGATGCTTGCAGCGGATCACTGACTTGGCCTCGAACATGTGCCCACAGCTACAAAATTGTGTTTCCATGTACACACATGATAATTAACAATTACAAATTTGTAAGGGATAACAAGACAATGATCAGATTTTCCCCCTAGATGCTGACATTTCAGCTTATAATATTCAATAAGAAATCAAAGCAGGATTGCTTTCACTACTGTGTACTTCCAAATTTAAATACGAGTATTAATTTCTAACAATAAATTAGTCTGGAAGATAAAGTATTTACACCGTGAAAACAAGTACAACTGTACAGTGAAAACTCAAAAGGCACTTGAATTCCTCTTTAAAAATTAGATTAAAAGCTCCAATGCAAATAAAAGCCAGCAGCAGTAAAAATCAGCAAAAGGAGAAAGAAAACAAAACCCAATGTGGTGAAAATTCTATAAATATAATGAGAGGAAGATGAGCAGGACTGGCTCACTGACAGGGTGATAGTCTGAAAAGTCTATCTTGATATAGTATCAAGAATGTATGAAAAGTACCAAACTGTTATCAATCTGCAATGAATTTTCAGCTGAGTCCGTGCTATTTTGTGAAGTTGCAAACTGGCCTCTGGTGAGATTAATGGAGATCCCTGAATGGACTTATCTAGCACATACAGAAAACAACAGCTGGTTCAAGACTAGCATCCTTTGGTCTTCTCTCTTTAAAAATGACATTGCCCTTCTGAAAAAGAGCCTTGAGTTATTATCACAGATATTTGGATGTAGAAGTTCCAGTAGTTTTTTGCCTCTTTTGAAGGTGGATCTGATCCTTTGAAAATTAAACTGAATAACAGACAGAAAATAGAAGATGTCTCTGTATGGAGAGTTGAAGTATAGAGAAAAATATGAATTAATTTACTGAGAATTGGGGAAAGACACTGTGTGCAAAACATGATACTTTTTCTGTCAGTACCATACAGCAACAGCGGATGTATACATATATATTTACAGGAAATATCAGGAACTCAGAGCCGCAGAACACAGTCAGAGCAAATTACAATGGAATTGATTTCTTCATGAATTAGTTCTCTCAAACTGAATGAAAATATTACCTTGCAACTAATGAAAATATTTGTCGGAAAAATTATTATAATACTAGCATGCTGGTATTATGAAGAGCAAGGCTATTAGAGAATCACAGAATCACAGAATATCCTGAGCTGGCGGGAACAGAGGAATTAAAAAATTTTGGAAGATTGCTTTGGGAAGAACTATTTTAGTAAAATATATCTTTATTTTGTGGAATGCTTCACATCCACCAAGGTATAAAATGCATCATCTGAAATCAGTATGTTGCACTGTTAACATGGGATAGATACCATTGCCTGCTTAATATTAAAAATCAAAAATATAAATGTTGTCAGTATTAGGCTAAAAAACCTAGGAAAAGTATTTCAAAAATATTAGGAAAAACTTTGAAACAATTGTCTTTAAATAATGTTTTTCTATTTGCTTTATTCCACTTTTAGAAGCCCATGTTTTCTGTCCTTTCCCTGCAGCCATACTGATTAAAAAGCAATTGGAAAAAAAATCCCAACCCCAAAACTGCAAAATATATCCCAAGATCCCTGAAACCATGTAAAACAGAAAGTTGGTGCTTTAAAGTGGAAAACCAATACGGTAATAAAATCAATATCCACAACATATTGATAATAACGGGAAGTACCTCCAAAGGATATTATGGTGCTGAAAACAGAAAACTTTATTCTTCTTGGAAGAATGAAGAAGAGAGGGTGAAAATGGAAGATTTTATGTAGAATAACCAGCAGACACTCCATGGATGTATCACAGGAGGTATTGCACCATCCACAGTTTAGATTGCAGCTGTGACCAAGAGTTTTGCTGCTTTCCATTGATAGGGACTTAAAGTAAGATTGAATAAGATTTAGAATTTCATTCTATTTTATGGGCAATAGATTTCAATCAGAGTTTGGATATGTGAAAAAATTCTAGACAGTAGAAATACAGAGTAAAAAATGCACACCATGTTTGTCCATCACTGTCTGTTACACTGCCAATTTTTTTTCCATATTTTAATACAAGAAAAAGAGTATTTTGGACTTTCACCTGCCTTTCTCATGGTTAGTTCTCATGGGTACCTTATAGTTTCAAAATCATTCATGCATGCAGACTGTGTTTTTTTGGAAAGCTGTAATACCGCTTTGTACCAACTTGAAATACGGCAGAAGAAAAAAGAAGGAAACTTTGGTCTCCATTGCATATTGCAGTCCATGCAGAATTAGCAATGAGAAAACATGTGTTTTAGCTCTTTTTACAGGCTCAGAATTCCTCATATACGTCAATTCAACAGTCTTTCAAGGAAAAGAAAAAGACAGAATTATGCTGATTTTAGAAACATTGACATGAACAGCCATCAATGAGGACAGATGTTCTGAGGAAAATATTTGTTATCATCTCCAGAAAATTATTTTAACACATATTCTGAATATTTATGTTATATTATTACTGGAGTGTTTAGACAATACAGAGCTGATAGTAATACAGTTAAGAATTTCCATAAAGTCCACTGTAGTGTTTGAGAAAGGCCAGCACAGAACAGTTAATCCTGGCTATCCTCCTCTTCTTGGGCAAAGAAAAAGCTTGAACTCTTACAGGATGGATGAGTTCTCAGACCATGAGGGGTAATTATTTCCTTTTGCTAATTCAGAAAGGAATCATCAGTATTTGGTGGGGAAATCCTGCATCAGTTTACTAAATTAAAAACCTGAAGGAAAATATGAAACAGATTGAGTCTTGTGTGAGTCAAAGTACCAAGATTTTAGTAATTTTGAATTTACACTCTAATCCCTTCAAGCTGTACCTGTCACTTCATTATCTGTTTGGATGTCTGTTTCTCTAGATGTGTAACACTATGGAGTATTAGTTTCTTCTTCCTTCACTTTTTTCAGAACCCTCAACAGCTAATGTGTGCGAGAAATTTTTGTGAGGAAAGAGGGATCAAGAATACTCTTTTCTCTGTCTGCATTTGCATGCAGACAGCAGTATGTAATGGAGGGCAAAGATCCTTCCTTGTGTCATATTTCAGATTGTACAAACTAGTTTTCCAGCTCTCTCATACAATATAATCTCCAAAGTGAACTTAGAAGGAGCTGAAATTCTGTTCAGAGAAATGTAAATCCAGTTAATTTAGAGTATTTCAGAACTTCCCTCTACCCCAAAATTTTGTCTTATAAAACAAAGTAGATGATTTGTGCCAACATTATCCTCTGGAATGATGGAAACCTCCTCTAAATCACTGAGATCCAGTGGTCAGAAGGAGGAGCCAATTACATCCTCCATGATGTGTAGCACTGATGAAGCATATCCTTATCTATAGGGGAGTGGTGGGTTGGTTCTTTTTATTTGATTTTTGGATTTGACTTTTTGTTTGATTTGATTGTTATTTTGTTTATTGGTTTGGGGGTTTTTGTTCTTAGGGATTTTTGTTGGTTTTGGGTTTTTTTGGGATATTTTTTTTGGCAGAGAAAATGGCAGTGTTACAATATGTTTGTAAGGGTCAGTTGCTAACTTGTAGGATCATAGCAAGGTTTGGGTTGGAAAAGACTTTAAAGATCATGCAGTTCCGTCTGCATGGCCAGGGAACATTCCACTAGACCAGGCTGCTCAGAGCCCCATCTGACTTGGCCTTGAACACTTCCAGGAACAGGGAGCCCACATCATCTCTGGGTGATGTTCCAGTGTCTCACCACCTTCACAGTAAAGAATTTCTTCCTAATGCCTAATAATCCCCTTCCCTCTGACAGCCTGAAGCCATTCCCCCTACCACTACATGCCCTTGTAAAAAGTCCCTCTCTCACTTTCTTGTAAGTCCCCTTAAGGCCCCCTTAGTCGTGAAACCTGATTATCAAGACATCTACTTTGCAGATCCTAGCCACATGAATAACAATGTTTAGTAATGACATAGCACTGGCACAATGTGTAGGCAAAGTTTAATCACTTAACACCCTCAAGTGTGCCAACCCCCCCTCCACCACCCCAGCACTGTGGAGGAGGAAACAAAGGAATTGTTTCTGCTGCTTTGTAAGAAAGGGAGACTGTGAGGTGAAGTGTGATAGAAGGTCAGAAAGACAACTCAGAGAGGGTTTTCCAACCCTGGGCTGCTTTCCTGGGGCAGTGATAACAGAGAAAGCCACTATGTTTTAGTGAAATGAAAGTCAGGCAGAGATCTGCTGAAGTGGCATGGGCAGTTGCTCACTTAACCACTCAGGAGCATGCATAAAACAAAAAATGAAAGGGAAAAAGATGTAATCGGGGTCATAGTGAAATCTGACATGACTTTGCAAGGGCATCTTCAGGTATTTGGTATAAGGTGTTGTATGAACAGAAGGGTGTGAAACCCCTGCTTTGCATGAAGAGTCAGATGACTTCCAGGCAACAAAATGAAAAAAAATGCCTTGGTTTCACTTCCTTCTGTGTTAGGACCAGATGATAATCCAGCTGTGACTATGGAGTCTCACTGAAGGACCACTTCAATGCAGCACAAGATTTTTCAATCCTATTCTGGCATCTCTTTCAACTAGATTAGGATAAGTGTTCAAAGAGCTTTTGTTAGTGTTGAGCATTCAGTCCTCTCCAGCATGCACTCCACAGATATCTGCTAAAGAACATTGATAAAAAAATTGCATGCTCTTAGGTCTCTTGGAAACTGCAGGTATTTTCAGGATACCTCCTGCATTGTTTGCAATGATGTTGGGTCTCAGGATAGGCAGTGCAGGAGAGCCGTCTGAACCTGGGTCTTCCTCCCAACCTGACTGTTCACGTTCTTGGGCAACAAGATGTACACTGGACAATGGTGATCCGGTTCATCACTTTTGGGTAAAATGGGAAGCAAAACAGGGCTGGAAGAAACACAGGACCCTCATGTTCTAACCACCTCCTGTAGGTGGTTGCTTAATTTCAAAATAATTTGGAGACACAATATTGTGTGTCAACAGTAGAGAATATTATGAGATTAGTATGTCAATGTTAACGTGTCACCATTTATTAAAATGTAAGGGATTTGGAAAAGGGATGCTATATTTCTGTATTAAATACATTTCAGTGCAGTTGACGATTTACCACAGAACATTCAGTGCTTTGTGTGATAATTTGAATGTGGAGATTCAGCCTAGAATGTGGGGATCTAGCCTCCCCAGACAGGAGAGTGTACCTAAAGTTTAGACCTGTGCTCAGCAGATAGCATAACAGAGACAGAACTCATGGCTGTTTTCCTTGCTTTTTGCTTAATTTCTTGCCTCAGTTTATGATAAAATACTTGTAGTGCTGCACTGTGGGCAAAGCACTGCAGTAGGACTAGGAGACCTTGTTTGTGTTCCTAGATTTGCCTTTCTCATAGGCTGAACGATCATGAATCATCCCATTGCTCTATGCTACTGTTTTCTTACCTGCAAAACTGGATGCTTGGCAAGTGGCCTTCTCTGAAGTGTGAGGAGATCAAATTACCCAAGAAACCCACCAAAACTATAACTAGCATTGGCAAAATGTGCTTTAGCAAAGTCCTTTTTTCCCGATACTTCATCCTCCTGCTATTCTTAGAAGTTAAGGGGCACAGCTTGCTGTGGATGAGATGTGTATCTGACAAGTTTAAGAGGGCAGCCAAACCCAGCACACTCTGGATGAATAGCTCTCTGTAGAAGGCAATATTCCTGACTTAATATTTCACCTCCTGGAATTACATCTTCTGCCTGGCTGGAAAATTATAGCAATGAGTTGTGTTCAGCTGCATTGTGATTTGTTCTTAATGTGTTAGGAAGAGTGAACTGTTTGAATAAAGGATTTTTCCCCAACTCCTTCTTTTAGGTCTTCTTTCACTCTCTCTAGTAATTAGTCTCAAAATTGCTGTTTAAATTAGAACCTGTAATGGCAAAAACTGGGCTTCAGGACTCAGTCCCTCTTCCAGTTGTATGTTTCTGACTGCTTAAAGAGTGCCACAGGAATCATATTCACTCTCCCACTTTACATGTCCTTTCCAACACATGGCCAAAGAATTGCTTTGCTGACTCATGGACAGTCAGTGATCCTCAGCAGGTGTCCCCATCTTGTAAAATATGCTTGATTTTCCTGTGTGTGTAAGACTACATTTAGCTGAGCCATACCATGTCTTTGTGCTTGCTTTGCATAGCAATCCAGATGTTTCAATCAATAGGTTTGTTCAGTGTGCTGACATTTGTGAGCTCACTTTGAATTCTGAGTTCCCTTTGAATTTTGTTGGGATCTCCATTTTGTCACCATCCCTGGAGGTAATTAAAAGGCATGTGAATGTAGTGTTTGGGAACACGGTTTAGTGGTGGACTCAGTAGTGCCAGGTTAGAGTACTTAATGACCTTAAGTATCTTTTCCAAATGAAATTATTCTATTATTCTAATTTTTGGCACAGAATCACAGAATAAAAATGGTTTGGGTTGGAAGGGACTTTTGAAGATCATCTAATCCAACCCCTCTGCCATGAGTGGGCATGTTAACTTTGCATTTGTTTACAGTGCTTTGAAGCAACCTTGAATAGCACTATTACTTTACCTTCATGTCAACACTTCCAGCAATTGAGTTATTACTTAATTTGTTTTAACTTCTTAAACTAAAACTAAAGATGTGCATTGCATAGTGTTGCTACCTCAAGCAGATTACGGCACTGACTACCCATTTGTTGTGAGATGTGTTCCATCTCTCTATGCTGCTGTTCCCAGAGAGTTCTTGCACGCAGCTTTTGGGCCTGCCATTGTTGGTGAAATTTGGTTCTTCTCCCTGAAAAACAATAATTTCCCTGGTAGTAATAGTCTAGGTCTATTCCACAGATGGAGATCCTCTTTCAAGCAGAAACAAAAAAGATTTGATGGCATCAGTGGTCATTAGCTGAGATGGAAGGAGCTTCTGGGGAAAGGAAAAGTTTCCTTCAAGAAATATCTAAAGAGTCATGTGGTTCTGAGATGGAGACTTCTAATCTTGTCTCTTGGGAGCCACTTGAATTTTCATCTGTTTCTGATGAACTATAGACATCTTCCATTGCAGCCAGTGTGAACTGAGCCCGCAGGTGCCCTCCTCCTGATTCTCTTTTTGTTTCCTTATGGCCCCTTTCTTTCTTTCTTACTTTCTTTCCCTTGTAGGGTCCTACCTACCCTCCATTCATGCACTGCAGTCTAAAATGATCTGATCAAAAGGCTCTTCAGAATAAGCTCATTTCACATAGTATCCAAACCCATTTCCCCCAGCTATCCTCAGTACAGTTGTTTCAGGGTTCTGTATGCACGTGGAGACCACCCCATCTGTCTCCTTCAGTGGGGCTTGTTTTCATCCGTGTCCTTCTGTTCTCACATGCTACATACATCAGTGCAAATGAAAAGGCAGATGGGGACTTTTAATCATTGCCAAGCAGAAATGAGTGTCTTAAGTACTAAATGCTCTGCTCCCACAGATAGTAGACAACCATAGAGGAATTTAGTATGATACATCATTGCATTCAGGCTGGAACCTTGTTCCCTTCTGAATCTGGAGGTGAAGAATGCAGAAATGGCAGAAGTGCACTTAAGATGATGGGAGGGATGCAAACTGTGCTTCACCAAAGGACAGCAGCAGAAAGAATGTTTGAATCTCTAAGTGTCTGTATAGAATGCCACAGCAAACTCAGTGGTTACTTTAAAAGAATACCAGAAATGAGTTGACTTTTGCACTGACCCTTTAACCACAAGATAAGATTTTTTTTTTTCAGATAGTGTGTAAGAATTGGTTTGAGCCAAAATGCATACTCCTCGACCAGTATCGTAATTTCCCCCTTTTCCCCAACCACGTGTAAAAGAAACTTCAGAATCTGCCACGTAAACCTTACCCATTGATGAACCACTGAAAATTTTTCCAGGACCACACTTTAACAAAGATGCTTTCGAGGGATTCCCTTGATTAGCCAAAAAATGAAGGGCTCTTATCTAACACTATCTCAGCTAAATATACACAGCCTATGATGACGAAATAAAAAAATTTCAAGACCAGGTATAAATACCACTGACAGGCTGATGAAGTTCAGTCGTCTACTTGCTTCTAATAGAAGATATAACTATTAGAAGTTGAAGTTCTCTGCTCTTAGACCTGTTCTCACAGAACTTACCTGAGCAGTTTAACTGAACCATCACCAAGAGAATGGCTTTCCAAACCTACAGCTTGTTTGTTCTGTCTGTCATCATGATTTCTTTTGGACATGTTGAAAATAGATTGAATCTTCTTCAGCTTCAAAACGATATAGACAAACTGAAAGCTGATTTTGTAAGTATGGTCTTCTACTGCATTTCTCTTCTCCTGCTGTTTGTGCTTTACATTTTACTTTTTCAAGTCCAAACTTGAGCACTGCTTGGCACACTCAATATGTACCAATAGAGGGAAATAATGGAACTAACTTTTTGATCGTACGTTTTTTAAAAACAAGAATATGTGTAATTTCTTTTGTTTTCCTAAGTTCTTTCAGTAACCTGATTCAATTTTTCAATAGCCATAGTTACTGTGGTAATTTGAATTTATTTTAGGGATGTTCTTTCTTTCAGAATAACTTCTTCTAGGTCAATTCAGCTTTAATTACATGGAATATTATTAATATGAATTAATATTAATGCAATTTATGGTGAATATATGAATCCTTATTCAGTTCTGACTAGATGCAATTTACTGACTTTTTAAATTTCATGTTATCAATGCTATTGGGAGATTTAGTACTAGTTAGCAATATAAACAAATTGGAGATGAGTTTTAACAGTTTGCTTTAGCAAATGCATTTGCTACTTATTTTAAGTTGTAGTGGTGTGTTGCTCAAAGATGATTTGTACTTCTTATTCTTTTTCATCCTGCAGTCATTTTACTTCCACATGTGTGACTATGATCTGGCATGGGAATATAATCTGGCATGATAGTCTTTCTTGTCAAATATAATTTTGGTAACTTGGTAACTGTAATGTTAATCCATCAATCTTCATCTGGGAGGCATTAAAGTAGTACACAGCTGAATCCAGCAGGGATTAGTCACAGAGACAGCAGATCTACAATAGAGTAACTTCTAATTAACAGCTTTTATTTTCAATATCTTTTTGCTGGTGTTTTTTTTTTCCCCTCTAAACACATGAAAACAGCTGCAACATTCTGCTCCTATTTTCAGCTCTGATTTTTCCATTATTTTGTCATAATTTTGTGCAAATGACAGCTGAAATTCAGCAGTCAGAGAACCACCCTGAGGTGGTAAAGACCAGTGTGATCCTTCAGTGTTTGCAGGAAGCTGACTGTAAAATTTGCATTATATCTTAAATTTGTGATTAGCATAGACCAGAGGGAGTTTTACTAGAATATATATAACTCTGTGGAAGAGATCCTGAGCCATGGTGTGCTTTTTTGCACTGACATTAAAACTTTGCTCCATAACAGGTGCTCCCCACCTTTCAGAAATAGAAAAAATCAATTTAGTAGTGTGCTGAGCATGAGGAGCCAATCAGCCTAGGAGGTTGCTGTCAGACTGCAAGTCTTCTCTTTGCACTCACTGTATTTAAATTACTGAGCAGACAAAAGAAGGAAACAGTCTGTGTTGTATACAAAAAGGAAAAAAAAGACACACAGAAGAGGAAATGATTCAGTTTGTCTTTCCTTGGTAGGAGAGTTTTATTGCTTTTTGTTTCCAAGAACCAGTTGCCAACATCTGATGGTTAAACTCCATCCCTGTAAACCTCTCAGTAGCCCACTGATCTTGCATATCCCCATACCTGACTGTGGGCTACTGGGATATTCTCCAGTTCTGCAAATTATTCAGATGAACTCCAGTTCATTCTTGTTCCATATGAGATTTTACTGAGACTGTATGACTTTAGGGTCACAGATTACAAACTGCTGGACTTTGATTTACCAGAAAACATGCCAAGATCAGACCTAATGATTTTCTAGCCAGTTGCTGGGTTTATGAGCTTTTATTTTCATCTGTCAATAGCAAAACTTACAGGGAGCATTTGGGAAAATAGATGTGCTAAACATCTCTCTTCAGATGAATTACAGCAGGAGAAGACATTGAAAAGAGAACTAATACCATTTCTGATACCAGGCAGCTGAGCAATGAGACTTGGTTGTTAGAGGAGTGAAACCATTGGGATAGATACAGGCCAGATGTAGAAAAATCTGAATTTCAATACTCATTTGAGTAAAGAGTACAAATTTGCCTTGTGATAAATATTGTTTGTATAATAGATATGTTTGGGTTTTTCTGCAGAACTCAAGTCATTCTGATGTAGCTGATGGTGGACCTATTTTTACAGAGAGGCTGTCAGGCTGGACAGAGGTGAGTCAAAACCAGATATGATGAAGCATCTCAGGTGCTTTCTTTGGTAAAAAAGCAGCTCCCAGAACCGGTGTAATTAGCTGCAGCAGAACAAACACAAGCAGAGTTCTCTTTGGTAGCTTGGATATGAGACAAAATTCCCCATAAAAAAAGCTTTATTCTGCACCATACAGTGACCCTGAGGTACAGCCAAGCCTGGGAGATGAGTTGAAACATTTTTTTTATCATCTTGTTTCAAGCGGCAGAGAACCCCTGTATGCTGTGTTTTATCTTCCTTCCTTTCCCTGCTGATGGGCACTCACAGACCTTTCTTTTTGATCATATTTTTCAACAGAGAAATGAAAAAAGGATTATCCTGAGTCAGATTATTTCCATGTACTTGAAAATGCTTGAAAACACCGACAGGTCAAAGGCTCATGTCAGGAACATATCTGAGGAGCTCTATACTCTGAAAGAAAGCCTTTCTGATGGCTCAAAGAAGATAGAAGATCTCAAGGACCTGACAAAACTTCAGGTAAGGCTCTTCCTTTGCCCTGTGTCATTATATTTTCCAGTTGTGATATGAGTGTGATTCAGGCCAATAATCCTTCAGTAACCTGTATGGTAATCCCTGTCTAGCTCACTTCATGCTGGAAAAACAAATATTTCCAGCTGCAGGGTCTGCTGCAGGTCTATGGTGTGGGCTAGTGCTGAGTCTTGCTGCAATCTGGCACAGAGGTGCTGGAAGCACTGTCACACAGTCTGTACTCCAGAGCTGCTACTGACACAGCCCTTTGTGGCACAGAAACTGGTTGGGAAAGTTGTGCCTGGCTGTGGAATGCTCTGTGGCTGGAATGCACTGGTCTCATGGTGCTTGTGCCAATGGCACACAGCAGTGACGTCCTCACAGGTCTGCAGACAATACCCCAGCACAGTCAGCTGCTTTTAACTACAGGGTACCTCTGCTCCACAGGGGATGGCTGGTCTGTGGCAGGTTGCAAAGTAGCACAGAAAGTGGAAACCAAAATTCTGTGATGTTGGTAGGCTCTTTGTTGTGGGAATTAGGTAGCAGGGAATTGAAAATTGCAGATGTCCTTCAGTTTTACCCTGGTAGCAGGGTAGCCTATGTGTTGTGGTCAGTAAACAATTATGTCTCTTGGCATGACTTTTGTACCCTTTGTTTCTTCTTATTTCAGATGAGTGACTTGAAAATTCAGCGCAAGGCTGTGAATGAGCTGTTCAGCGTTTTACAAAAACTGGGGGATACCTCAAGTTCTCACAAAAGAAAAAGAAGACAATTTCAGAGGCTGTGCAAATGCTAATGCCATCTTGTGATCTTCTATACTGAGCTACTGTGCAAGTCTTGCTGGAACATGAATTTTTTTTAATTTCAATATTTCTATTGATGTTTTTATACATTTATTTATTAATATTTAAGTGTCTTAAGTAATTATTTATAAACAAATACTAACAAAAGTATTTATACTCCATAATACTATATAAGAAATGACTTTGTCTTAAAATCCTGTCTATTTGTTATATGTTTGTTGACCTGAAAATACAGAATGAGGCAGTGTTTTACTCAGTTTCCATATGGAAATCTTGAAATGACATGATAATGGTACCCAGCTTTCCATCTGGTGCTGTCTTGAGACAGAGATGTTATGAGATTAGTCTCATCTATTTGGCATGGAGATACAAGCAACAGTATGGGGAAGTTACTCTATTCAGGAAAACAAATTTATGTCTGCTTAATACTAAACATATCTAAATCCAAATCAAACAAGTAGACATGCTTAAGGATAAGCAGATGTTGAAGCAAATTCCTGAACTAGAGGACTGATGATTAATTGCTGGTTATTATTATTATTACTATTATTATTGTTATTATGCACTGAAGTTATGAGGAGGGCAGTCCACTTAATATCTCAAGAGAATGTGACTAACTGTATTGCACTGATTTAAACTCTCAGATTTAAAAAAATTCTGTTGGGTTTTTTTTTGGTATGAATCATTCAAATGTGTCTGTTGTGATTTTATTTATTTGGAGGTTATAGTATGGAAGTTCTTTGTCTCAAAGACTATATTTTTGTACTGGAATATTACTAAAGAACTTTGGATTTGTCAACAGAGATTCTGTGAAATTTTAATATTAAACAAATAAATAAATAAATAAAATTTTAAAGTGTGTTTTCATGTTTATTCACCATTATCTATGTGAAAAGTAAAATGCTAATTTTGTTGTACATTTTCACAAAGGATGGTCCTGCCCAGATGTATAAAACATATTTTGTTTCCCCCTATGTGTCCAAGACTTAGGAAAGCCTTTTACATATTTTTAAAGAAATATGGCAGAAGAGTCAAAAATTCTCAGGTTTTTCTTGCATCTGTTTGAGAAAATGTCATTTTGCTTGTGGGAAGGCACTGATAATTTGAAATTTGTTGTTACTCTGATCTAAGATAAAAAACACTCTCAAATTTCTCTGCATGTCAAAGTTAGGGAGCCCAGACTGAGCTCAGGCCATCTGCTGGGCTCTGCAGGTGATATAAGCTGGAGGCTTGGGGCAGCTCGGGCAGGTCTCACAGGCTTCCCAATTCTCCGGTCCTCAGGGCACAATTATCTGGGGGTACACTGGCTGAACTGCCTGGGAATGGGGCAGATTTTCCTTGGCATTCCTGCCAACATGACACTTCCACCTACCCCCCGAGCACTGACTGAATCCATAAAATCCAGAAACAGCTCCACATCATGCCTGAAGTTTATTTGCAGTAAGTCCTACAAGTCTGGTTGTAATTGTTGCAGCCATTGCTGCCTGCATGGGCTCAGCTATCTCCCATGGTTCAGGATACCTTCATTCATATCTACGTTTGACAGCCATAACAAAGTGACTTTGTGATCCTGGAAACGCTAACTAATTTTGAAGGAAACAGCTGTTCTTGTTTATATTCATTACAGACATGCATATGCATGGGAGATGCAAGTGAAATTTCTCCTGTAGGATTTCTCCAGTTCCAGGACTAAGCACAAGAAGCCACGGTAAGTGTTTAACACAGACAATGTGGCTTTCCACGCTCATGCTCTTTCATGAGGCATTAAAAGAGACTAACTCTCCTTTGGGGATACACAGCCAGGTGCAGCATGTTCTATTGAAAAAAAATACAGAACGAATAAAAATAAAGAAAAGGAAAAAGGAATTAAAGAAAAGGGAGAAGAGAAGAGAAGAGAAGAGAAGAGAAGAGAAGAGAAGAGAAGAGAAGAGAAGAGAAGAGAAGAGAAGAGAAGAGAAGAGAAGAGAAGAG